>NC_081434.1:19776673-19926150 GCF_949786415.1 Peromyscus eremicus | reverse complement strand
CAGGCAGGAGGGATTAAAATGGCAGGGATGATGCCAATCAGAATTAAGCCTGTCGTCAGAAGGCTGGCGGAGTTTTCAGCATGGCTATCCTGGTTTGGATCAGGACCATTAGTCTCCTACTTTGAGACAAATATATATATAAACATGTCAAAGGTGGATTTTAAAAATAACCACAATAAAGTGTCACTATTGATCCACAGAACGATTTCCCCTTGTACCTGGGATTGGAGTCTGTGGCAGAACACTGGCCTAGTTGAAAAACAAAAGCAAAGAGCATCCCCCAAATAAACATCATCAGGAGTACTCAGAGGGCAAAGGTACTTGTCACCAAGCTCAAGGATGTGAGTTCTACTCGGCTAAATTGTCTCCGGGCTTTCATGCTGTGGAAAGTGTGTGTCTCCCTCCCTGGCAATAAATAAATTAATTTTAAAAAATCTTCTTTTCCAGATCTCATCACGTTGTCACTGACTCATAAGGCCCCTTCTGTGGTGGATGTGAAAAAGGGATGTGACCGAAAAACACTCAGGATCACAGCCAGGAGCAGGTTCATGTTCTCAAGTCACACTAATATAACAAAAACAGCACATATGAATTCCAGAAGCACATGCTGGATCAGGGCTTCCTACTGGAATATTTGAAAATCAATTCAGTGGCTAGTAGACAGAACTGAGGACTGTAATACGCCTTATTCTGTCAGTCACTCAATGATGACACCTTAGAACAGCAATGCAATCAACAAAGAAAATCTTTCATCATCATGATCTTCACTCTACCCACTTCTTGATCAGAAAAGGACAAAATAATAATAATAAAAAAAACCTACCAACACTGCAACTCAAGAAATTGATCAAATTTTCATGGGGCTTGACATCTAGCCCTGTTTGCTGGTCATACTTAGTGTCTGAATGTGACTGGGTGACAGATGTACTACATGCTTCATGTCTAATCATTGATTTATTGTTAAGGACAACCCCGTGAGGCAGGAATCGCATGCCATTATCCCAGGTTGGCAGAGGAAGAAACTGGATTCAGAAGGTTAAACCCATCAGCAGGGATCATCAGGCTGGAAAATGGCAGAATCATGATTTGAATAATTTAGTTGAACTACAAGCTCCCACACCTCCAGTGTGGAGCTGATACTCCACTGCTCTTCGAGATTCTCTACCCATCTCACTCTTGCTTTGTGGCTTCTTGTACTTCCAGCAAATGCCGCTCGGTGCCTGCACATGTAAGGCCCGTGCTGGCATCTGGGGACTGAGAGCTGACAGGCCATGGTGGATGCTCTCACACTATCCCACAGCTCGGTGCCCTACAGAAAGCCAGCTGTGTTCTTCCCTGACAAAGACTTCCAAGAACGGTTACACTAAATTCCACACTAGAAATACTCAAGGAGGGGAGGGAGATTAATCGCTTAGTGAAATTCTAATTCCTGTGTCTTGCCAAAATTCCTTTACCTCAAGTAAATATCTATAAAAATATCTACTGGGTTAGTTGCAATTTGAATATTTTTGTTCCTTATTGACAGCTTTTTCTTTTTTCTTTTCTTTCTTTTTTTTGTTTATTTGAGACAGGATTTCTCTGTGTAGCTTTGTGCCTTTCCTGGAACTCACTCTGTAGCCCAGGCTAGCCTAGAACTCATAGACATCCACCTGCCTCTGCCTCCTGAGTGCTGGGATTAAAGGCATGCACTACCACCGCAGGCTTAGCTTTTTCTTTTAATCAAGGCCAATATTAGACAAGTGATGAAGAAACCGAGATTATTTCTGGGGTGTTTCAAAGATTCTGCACTGGAGAGGGCAACGTCATTAATTTATTCCTTTTCAGAGCTATCAAGATTTGATGTGACACCATCAGAAAGGTTTGGATTATAAAGCCACTTGGTCACTCTTTGGTAAGTGTGGGCTACAGGTTCTGGGGTTTTTCTATAAAGTCACTTTAGACATTAGGATCGTGAGAATGGACAGTTGTGACTAGGCCAGCTTCAACTGCCTAGCATGTTCCTGTAAACAGCATCCTTCTCACCTTCTGTTAGGTTAAAGCAATGTTTTTCAGCCTGTGGGTAATGACCTCTTTGGGTGTTAAACATAGGGGTTGAATATCAGATGTCCTGCATATCAGATATTTACATCACAATTCATAACAGTAGCAAAATTACAGTTATGAAATAGCATCAAAAATCATTGTACGGTTAGGGGGTTCACATGAGGAACTGTATTAAAGGGTTGCAGCCTTAGGAAGTTTGAAAACGACTGGGCTACAGAGTGAGGGAATGCCTGTTGGATCATAAGGCCTCTGAAAGAGACTCTTCTCTCCCAGTCCGCTCTCTCATCTTTGGCTTTCTCTTTGTCTTCCTTCCCATGTATTCTGTCTCCCTCATTTGATTGCTTCTTTCCCCATTTATCTTCCTAAAATAGGGAAGAAAACCAAGCAGAGGGGGACGAAACTAGAGCACAGCAAGGCAAAGCCTAGGAGCCTACTCTTTCTTCCCCTTGGGTGCTAAGAAGCTCAAGAGAAGAACAAAATAGCTGTGTTCTCTGGAACTCCATCTTAACAAATCAAGATATCAGCATCTTCTACGATACAAGAAAATAATGGCTAAGTCAAAATGTATGAGGATTGGAAGCAACACCGATGTTGACTCTGTCTGTCTCTCTCTCAGTTGAATGTGTCTTTGACGATGATTATAGAAATCCTGGTAAGTTAGCTGTCTGGGTCCTCCTGGGTGAAAAATGGTTGACTCTCAAGAGCTATGTTCTTAACCAGTGTTCATTACTATGAGATGGCCCTTAATCTCAAATGGGAAAATCCCTGGAAACTGAGATGGTCTTCAACTGCTGGATCTTAGGGGGACATATTAAAGTTGCTTCACATTGTATCTGTGATACACAAAATTTCATGCTGTCTTGGATTTTGTAGATCTCCTGATTTCTTCAGATAAAATCGTAGAGATTTATGCAAAGTCAAATGTTTCAAGTCTTAGGGTTCCCAAATATCGTGAGCCTTTTGTGTAGCCTGTGAAAGGCCAAACTCCATTTCTCTTCTTTTGGAACAGTGGGTTTTCAAGTATGCATTTCTGAGTTATCTGAAATTCTTTCTGATTTCCTGACTTATTTTCTGGGTTTTGCTAAACTGGAGTTGAGTAGACAAAGAAGGGAGAGGGAGAAAGGGAGAGAGGGAGAGAGAGTTGTAAGGAACAGCATGGGGCTGTAAAGAATCTTCAACTCAGACCAGTCTTGGGCTTATTCCACACACGTGTTGATATAGAAACTTAGCTCTTGATTAGTAGAAAGAGCATGGACTTTCCTTTAAGAACCCACTTTACTATCAGCTGCAAAACCACCCCCAGAGGTCCACAATGGATACCAGCTGGAGCAGATCTGGTCTGTGATCAGCATCACTGAAGCCCAGCGGAGCCATGTGATTTGCACGCTGACTTAGGCAGTACCAGAAGTATGAACAGTTTTTACGGACATCAAGTCACTTTTGGAGGAGAAGATGCCACCTACCACAGCCTACTTGGAGGCCACAAAAGCCCACTATAACAACCTACCCACCCCCAAGCCATCTGAGCTGGCAGCAGCGAGATACTCTTGATTGATGGGTCTGACTATGGTGATACCTTTACCCAAGTTCCTTCCTTGACTTATCAATAAAACTTTATCCTCCAAGGAGAAAACAAACAAACAATCAACAACAACCAAGAGTGTATAAAGCCCTTACCAACAGTTTTTATTAAAGCTATAACAAAGCAGAAGCCTAGTAGAGTTATCATTTTATGCTCTCCTCTTATAATTGGTATCAATATAAAATGGCCATGTCTTTGGACAATTCCCCTATGACTCCCCCCATATAAATCTCTTTAGGTGGAAGTCAGTGCTTAGAAATACTTTTAAAAAATCCAAATCATTGTTACAGAGGGGTTGGGGAGTTCATGTGAGAGCAGACAGACTTGGATATAGAAAAGAAATACATTTACTGAACTATTTTATTAATGCCTATTAGTGAAGTGCACCTGAGGTACAGAGGCACGGAAACATTGCGGCAGAATCTGACAGAAACCTCCCAACCCTCCTTATGCACAAGGCACAAAGGTAGCAAGAGGTAAAATTACATCGCTAGTCCTCTGTGTGACAAATGTAAACAGCTAGACCTGGATTACTAGTGAAGTTGTGATTACTCGCCAAAAAAAAAAAAAAAAAAAAAAAAAAAGTGAATATTGTTACAGAGAATGAAAGCCATCTTTGTTTATAAATCAACATGTTATGATCAGTGTAAATCAAGACGCATTCCAAATCATACTACAGCTCGGATGGACAGTGATTAATGAAGGGATCACTTACATGTTTGGGGCCACTTCTTGTCTCTTCCTCTGTCCGGTGAACCTCAGCAGCAGCCGTAGGAACTGGGTAAAGACTCAAAGGAACTTGGGTAAAATCCTGCATTAGCCTTCCTTAGCCTAAGCGAACCAACCCGACGTAGATACTCAATAGAAATTAATTTCTTTCTGTTATTTGGTCCCACACTGCTTCATTCTAAAACTGACTACACTGATTGTCTAAGATATGCTAGCAAATGCTGCTGTAATACAATTTCTCTGCTGTTGGAAACAAAAGCTCTTGAGAGAGCCCTTGCTTACCTAGCTGCTTCAGGTGATTACATCTTTACACAGATGCTAATTACTCTCAGGAGAAAGCTGCCCCAATTGTCAGCTGAGCAGAATGAGCTAGCATGGATACCAAAGAGTGTCCTGAAGGCCATTATGGATAATGTTTCTCACCCAGTTGAAATCTGAGCCTCATTCTGATGGGCTTGGCACAGATGGTGGATGGTGAAAACATTCTAACAATAAGCAGCCTAATTCTAAACTGGTTATTGAACATGAACACAAATATTTGATTTCTGTCTACCCTTACATTTGGGCCTTGGCCTTAATGAAGCTACAGGCATATACCTATGCTGGGGGAGTCTTATTAAAACATAAATTACTGGTTCTTAGACTTTCCTGGGCATTATGAACTCCTTTGGGAGTTGCTTAAATTCCTAATGGCCTGCTCTGACCAGTGCACTTGAATTTGGGCTTTGAAGCCAGGCATGCATTTGAAGCTCTTAGGCGGGTGATTCTAACACGATGCATCTCTGGCTTCTGTCCATCATTTTGCTGTACTGGTCCAGTGCTTGGAGCTTCAGCACAGCAGGCACAGGCAGGAAAGTTACAAAGGAACCCAATGGGAACACCTCAGAGAAAACAAAAGATGTGTAGCATGGGGGAGTGACAACAAGAGACAGTCACTTCAGCACTACCAACCATGGAACCAGAAAAGGAAGAAAAGGCAACCGTGTATGACACAACCTCTAACGTGAATGGGAATGAGCTGTACATGAACCAAAGGCAGACATTTCAATGAATGTCTTACAAAAAGGGGAGTGTGGAGACAACCACATGTTATTCTACTTCCACGCATGAAAAAAAAAAATGGTGAACATCTACTATTTTATCAATCAATACCGATGCAGCTAAAATGTTAAAACACTTGCATGAGAGTCTTGTTAATGCTTCAAGGAACAGGGAGACCTGAGGTGGTTAAATCCTTGCAGAAAACCATCAATATTAAAGATTGGAGAACAAAACCTGGGGAAGATGAAATTACCCTGGCAAGCTGACTGTCAGGCGAATTTGTTCAGGGACAAATAAACACAGGGATAAGAAAGGAAAACATTTGATAGTGGCAGTCTCAAGCTTGGGGAAGGCTCAAGGAAAATGTATGTGTTTGTGAGAGTTGATTTTTGTGTCACTGTGAGCAAAAGAAACATATAACTCCCTGTGTTTGCGTCCAGGTTGCTTGTAATCAAGACAAAAATTTAAAAAGTTACACGCACCCGAAGAGTGTGCATCTGCTTTCTCTTTGACTGGCGTTCCAAGCCGAACAGTAACTTAGGGAAGTGTCGTTAAATATAAGAAGAAAGGAGTGGACGACATGTAATTCTGCCTGATCTCAGAGAACCTAGGATATATATATATAAATCTTGTAAGTTGTATATATAATATTACCTTACTTCTTGAAGGTGATATTGTAATAAATTAAATGAAATCACAATTTTACAGGACAAAAATGTCAAATATCAGCAATTTCATATGGCTCATAAGTGTGTGTGTGTGTGTGTGTGTGTGTGTGTGTGTGTGTTCGCCATTTTCTTATTTTAAAGGGTTTAGAGTAAATTAAGTGCAGAATATCTGTTTTTCTCTCTAGAAAAAAACAACAAATGTTATAGTTGGGTAACTCTTCCTAAACCTACACACACACACACACACACACACACACACACACACACACAAACAAAAAATAAGAGTTCCAGTATAAAACCTGAATTTCTGGCTGGGATCAGTGTTAGTAAAAAATATTCAAATAACACTTCATGATCTAATGTCAAAGCCTTCATATATTCAAATATGGATGGATGATTTAACACATCAACCCAATTTCATCCAGAACTTGGAAAATTCTTATTGCCAAAGGAAAACACAAAAATCACAGAAAAAATATAGATATTGGAACATTATTGTCCTTCCTTGCAAGATATACTAGGTCCAAATGATTATGCATCTCAGTCAATATTTGGGAACAGCTGCTTTTTCTGATAAGGGAACATATCTCCCTGGTCATTATGTGTTCTTACACAGATTGGGGTCCAGGATAATTTAGGGCTGACAGCTTTACACTCTGTTTCCAAATATAGAGATATTTAATATAGACTTTAAATCATTGGCTATAGAGCTTTCTAGGATGGATGAATTGTAGAGCAAGGTACCAGGGTTTTATTAGCACAGAGTAGCCATCTTTTTCCTCAAAACAACACAACACAACACAAAACAAAACAAAAAAACAGTCAAAGAATGAATGCATAAGTTCACAAAGGAGACAAAGAAAATTCTCTCAATAGTCATCACTCTGTCATGGGTTTTGAGGAAAATGTCCCAAAGCACTTCTTACATACATAAAGATGCACAAATCCATTAGTTTTCCTCCTATAATCGTACAGATGATGTCACAGGTGAGTGTCCATGTACCACATATATGCAACAGGACAGCTCAGTGTCTCTGTATGATATAATAAGGTGGCAGAGACTTTCTCAGGCAGTCACAGATAGGAGGACAATCAATGTTTTTTGTCCCCATTATCCAGAGTACTGGTCTGTAGTCTATGTGCCATGTATTTTGGCTTCCTTTTTAACTTGTATTTCTGTCCTGATTTCTTAGGGAAAAAAACCATAAACATTTTTTTTATAATAGTGAGGGATAAAATTTTAATGCACACAAGGGCAGAATCCTGCTGGAGAGAAAGAAGGATTGTAGGAGCCAGAGGGGTCAAGGACATCACAAGAAAATCCACAGAAACAACTAATCTGGCTCATAGGAACTCATAGAGTCTGAACCAACAACCAGAGAGCCTGCATGGGACCGGCCTAGGCCCTCTACATACATGTGACAATTGTGTATCGTGGTCTACTTGTGGGACTTCTAACAAAGTGAGCAGGGGCTGTCCCTAATGCTTTGGCTGGCTTTTGGGAACCCAGTCCTCATACTGGTTTGCTTTGCCCAGTCTTAATACAAGGGGAGGTGCTTAATCCTACCTCAACTTGATATGTCATGCTTTTTTTTTCGATATTCATGTGAAGCCTGTCACTTTCTGAACAGAAACAGAGAAGTGGATTGGGGAGGGGGCAGAGGAGGTGTGTGGGAGGAAACTGGAAAGGAAGAGGGAGGGGAAACTACGGTCAGGATGTAAAGTAAATAAAGTTAATTAAAAAAAAAGATCAGTCTTTCCCACAAACAACAATCAACACACAGTCAAATCAACTGGACACAAATAGAAATTATACACACAGAAATTGAGCATATCTTACAAAATCCTTAAGTGTATGAGTACAAATTTTATAAGAAGCATTAAAAATTATTCATTTGAAAAAACTTGCTAGCTGAAGAAAGGGTTCAGGGAAAGGGCATTGCTGAATGTCTGCATTTTAAAAATCATAATTGAAAAAAATATTTCTGTGGAATTGTCTTGAGTAAAGATCTGATTTCTGATTTTCAGTCAATGGTGATACATCTTTCTTTTTCTCTTTCACATAAATGAAATGTGATCCCAAATGACTAATCCTTCTCTTCTCTTGGATACAAATAAAATTTTATTTTCATCTGTAAAATCTAAAGGAAACAAATTATCAACAAGCCCAAAATTTTAAAATTCTGTGCTAATTAACTAATATGCTTTTGGCATTGGCCATGGGTCAAAGACACATGATACTCTGGGAAATTTTCCCAATTACCTGGGAAAAAAGAAGAAACCACCAGTAATCTGAATACAAAGATTTGAGTTAAGTGTAAGGTTGAGTTTCTGCCAGAACTAAAAGTCCCCTCTCAAAGGAGACTTATTTTTTAAAACATAACTTTAATTTTGATAATTAGTTATGATGACATTAAATTGGAAAAAAATATTACTAGAGCAAAATCAAAGGGAAGTAATCATAAAATATCTCCCAATTATCTATATTTCTTGCTGTGTGTACTCATGAGTTTTGGGTAAGAATGAAAGTACTGTTGTTCTGAAGCTGACAAAGAGTAATAGGATCCACGAGCCACATTAAAAGATTACAGGGCTTTCAAAGTAGAACGAAATCTCTCATCAGGCCCATTTATCCTTTCCTATTCCGGCCCTGGAGGCATTTCTCCCCAGTTCGGTCACCCAGTCCCTTGACACAGACCCTGTGGCACGTGCATGCCTTTAATCCCAGCACTCCAGAGGCAGAGCCAGGCAGATCTCTGTGAGTTCAAGGCCAGCCTGGTCTACAGAGTAGATCCAGGACAGGCACCAAAACTACACAGGGAAACCCTCTCTCAAAAAAACCAAAAAAAAAAAAAAAAAAAAAAAAAAAGTGGTTGGTGGCGCACACCTTTAATCCTCCCATTCCAGTGGCAGAGATCCATCTGCAACTCTGTGAGTTCAAGGCCACACTGGAAACAGCTAGGCGTGATAACAAGAGCCTTTTATCTCAGGAAGTGATGGCAGGAAGTAGAAAGGTATATAAGGTGTGAAAACCAGGAACTAGCTGGCTAAGGCTTTGGAGCAGCATAGTTCAGCTGAGAGGCTTCCAGTCTGAGGAAACAGGATCAGCTGTTTGGCAAGGTGAGGTGGCTGTGGCTTGTTCTGCTTCTCTGATCTTCCAGCATTCACCCCAATACCTGGCTCCAGGTTTGTTTTTATTAAGGCCATTTAAGATTCCTGCTACACAGGCCTTTCTCTGTTTTCCCCAGAGCTGACACTCAGGAACATGTGTGCCATGTTTTCCCCAACATTCATTTGATATAGAAAGTGGATGGATGCTTGAATAATTAGTACATCTGGCTGTTACTTTGTATTTTCCTTCTTTATTACATATATATTTTTTTTTCAGAACCGAAGGGAGATAAGCACTTACACCAGCCGCCGTTATCAATATCAAGGGGACACACGTAAGAGATATGTGAACAAAATGAAATTTGGCATGTTGAGAGGAGACAGGCTATTGTGGGGAAAGCACCAGATAATTAAATTTAAGAAAGATTCTAAATTTTGGGCTGCTCATCATAGTGAGCAATGACAGACACAGATAAGAGTTGGTACTTAAAAATACATGCAGATAGCAACTCACATTGTCTGCTCTCTAACAGAACAATGTGACTGTACGGGAGGATAGTCATGATTTATGTGACAGTAGATGGCTTGTGCTATAGCTTTTAAAAAAATCAGAAAAAGAGTGCAGTAATAAACCGGTTGGGACAAACACCTTCTGATATTGTTAATCAATTCTTCATCAAGGATTCTGACCTTTTGGGGGCAGGACTTCCGTCTTTGACTTATTGATGGCTCAGTCCCTGGTACATTGGAGGTTCTCCATAAATAACGGGGCAGTTAATGAATATTAAGCCCACTCAGGAACAGCAGTGATTGGCCACCAACTCATTCTTATCAGGAGCCTGAATTTGCCTAATGTCCAGTTATTTGTTTGCCGTTTGTGCTCATGCCCACATACCTACTTTGTACCACTCAGCTTCTCCTGAGTGAATTCTGTGAATTTTCTAAGCTTCTCTTATGACTTCTGCTATAGCCTAGTTGGGATTCCTCAGTCTACGTTCAAGGTAGATGTATTCTCTTGTTCTCCCCATCCCCCGGCTGATTTCATTCTTTCTCCAGTAGAGTTCCAGATCAGTTATATCTATACCTAAACTGTGTGGTGATATTTTTATTTGTATGTTAATAAATAAAGTTTGCCTGGAGATCAGAGGAAACAGCAAGCCATTTTAAGTAAACATAGAAGTCAGGCAGTAGTAGCACATGCCCTTAATCTGATCACTTAGCTGTATGTTCTCTGTGTGTTCAAGGCCACACTAGGGAACAGAGCCAAGTGTGGTGACACACGCCTTTAATCCCAGTACCAACCATAGAGACCTGGAGGTCTGTACAGACAGGCAGTGACAAGGAAGTGAGGTAACTGGGCTAAGAGCCAATGAGAGGGCAGAACATCAAGGCAGACAGGAAGTAGCTTGCATTTGGAAGCTGCAGAGCTGGTGAGGTAAGGTTGACTGGTGGCTATTCCTATTTCCCTGATCTTTCACCTCTTTATTTGGCTCCATATTTTTTTATTTAATAAGACCATTTAGAAATTTGTCTACAAAACTGTTTTGTTTTTTCTCCTCAAAAATGTTTCCTCCCTGTGTTTTATTTTCCCTGTATTCTTTATGTTCAAATTTTTACTCATGTTGCCTCATGCCCTATCTATAGCCCATAAACAGGCTGCCGAACACTCAAAGGTCTTGACCACATTTGAATAATTATACAATTCCGTGCCTATCAATTATCAACTGTATTTGATAACCAGATAATTATCTAATAAAAAAAATCCTTGATCAAAGTTTAGATCATACTTTTAAATTACAGGGTATAGAAATTTTTTTTATTTTTAAAATTTTAGACTTTTATTCTTCTACTGGCCACAAAATAAATCAATAAGTCAAGGAGATATTGACACTTTCATGATTATGAAACACTATTTGCAATTGCTGAGATATAGGAGCAACGGAAGTATCCATGAGTGACTCCTTTGACAGAGAACAGATACACACATAGAATTTAATAGTATTCTGCCATAAATGTGAAATCCTGAAATTTGTAACAATCAGGAAGCCCTTGGATACATTGACTGAAATAAGCTAGGCAAAACAAACAAACAACCCACCCCCCTCAAACCAAACCAAAACAAAACAAAAACCAGACAAGTGTCTCATGATGTCACTCACACGTGGAAGGTACAATTTCATTGAACAGAAGTAGAAAGCACAATAGTGGTTATCAGAGTCTGAGAATGTTTGAAGGTAAAGAAATGTTGGACAAAAGCTAAAACATTTAGGTTGCTGGGAAGAATAAGTTCATATAAATATATAATATATAAAGAAGACTATAATTAATAATATCATATATTCTTGAAGAATACCAACAATGTGGATATAAAGAGTTCTCACATAAATGTGAAAACTATCTGAAGTAATACATGTTAATGACCCAGCTTTAATGGTTTCACACATGTATATCCAAATATCGCATTGTCCACAGTAAACACATACAATTTATCTGTTAAGACAAATAATAACTTTCATAATAATAATAATACAATAATTTTTCTGCTGTATACTCTCCTATCATCTACCCTGCTCTCTCTGTTGCTACGCGAGAACCTGAGCCTTAAGAAGCTAAACAATTAACAGAACTCTGGGGAACACACCAACACTCCCCAAGGCTGACCCAGAGTTTCGATGTTAATCACCTGCTAGATCAACCTAAAGCATATATGATAAACTGAGAACAAATAACAAGTAAATATTTGAGCAGCTTTTACTAAAGGGTTCTTTAGCATGTTACTAAGAACATATTATTCAATAGAATCCTTCATCCAACATCTCCATTGCTAACCTTCTTCTCACTTGTCGCTCCCTGTACCTGTCATCTTGCATCTCTTAGAAGTCCAATGAAGCCCTCAAACATAGTGTGTGGGGACAACACTGCTCCCTTCCTCTTCCTGATCTGCTCTTGTTAGAGTCTTTCTATCACAGTAAATGGTGCCAGCCAGGTTCAACTCCTCTTTACTGGGGTCATTGCCTTGATTTTCCTTGTAGTCCCCATTCCCCTCATCTAAGCATGTAGCTTCTACTTTAAGCGTATCTCAATTCTATTAACTTTTCACTATAACACAGCTACTAGTATAATGAAAACCTGGCATCTACTTCATGTAGAGCATGGCCACACAGCTTGATGCTTTCTACCTGCTGCCTTGAGCTATCTACTGTCTAGAGAACTGAAGTTTCACACACCATCCCAGAAGGTACTTTTTACAACGGTCATTCATTTTATGATGGGGGTGCTGTTCAAAATTCCCTCCAAATTTCCCTCAGCCCTAGTTGAAAATCCAAACTCTTTGCCATGAATCTTCATGTGATTTGGTTTTCACATAAGGCTCTGACTTCAGGTCTCCAAGGATGTCCCATTTTCCCTGCACACTGCTTCCTTGTTGGCCTCTCTTTTAGG
Organism: Peromyscus eremicus; assembly: GCF_949786415.1. Lineage (NCBI taxonomy): Eukaryota > Metazoa > Chordata > Mammalia > Rodentia > Cricetidae > Peromyscus > Peromyscus eremicus. The sequence goes on along the minus strand of NC_081434.1, from coordinate 19,913,535 downwards.
AGACACTGCCAAGATCTTCTCCTCAATGTCTTTTGGATTGAATTACTTACAATAAATTTCACCTCTATACCTAGACAACATTTTCCAGTGCATACATCAGGGGCATACTTGGTACTCTACAAATACATCTTGTCTTTTCCCCCAAGAATATGTCAGCTCCATGATGTGAGGAATATGCCCATTTTGCTCACTCTTGAATTTCTTAGTAATGTCTCTAACACACTGTACACTAAGGATATTTATTACATTAGTGAATTAATCAGTAGAGGAACAATGAGAGATGGTGACAATTCTGATAACCTGACAATACAAAAAAAAAAAAAGTGTGCTGAGGGTTATATGTTAGTTGACTAATGAAATACTGTATACTAGAAGGCAGGGCATTACAACTTATTTTTATTTATTTTTTAATTCTTTTTTGGACGTAGGGCCTTATGTAGCCTAGGCTGGTCTTGAACTCAGTATGTAGCCAAGGTTGACCTTGGAACTCCAAATCCTCCTGTCTCTACCACCGGAGTGCTAGGATTGCAGGCATGCTCACCATGCTCAGCTCTGTTCAGTTTTAGTTCCCTTTTTACCTGGCATGAAGGCTTGTAGGCTTTGCAGAGGACTTCTGAGTCTATGTTCATGAGAAACACTGATCTCTTGTTCACATTTTTTTGTAATGTTGTGTTAACGATGCTTGCCTCATATAATGAGTTAGGAATTCCTTATGCTTATATCTTCAGGAGAGCCTACAGAAAACTAGTACGCTCTCTTAAATATTTGGTATAAATTACCAATTAACACATCTGAGCCTGGTTTCTTAGGACCAGTTTTACATAATCCTAATAATGCAAAGTAAGTATCAACTGAAAACTTCACTTGCACAGAACTCTGAGCGGCAGTGAGGTTCTATAGCCCAATAAGGAAAGGCTATGGGTTCTAGTAAGGGCCATGCGTGCTGTCTGACATAAGATGGAACTAATATGTTAAAAAGAGGTGAATAAAACAGGGGGCCTATGCTCTCACTGATTAGCCTTAATCTATCCTTCCTTGTTTCCTTTTCCCCCCACACCTTAAAAACATAAAATCTGGATGCAATCTATCAGGTCAACTAGAACCCCAAATGGGACCTCAACCTCATGAGTCTATGAGGTTGGATATCCAAAATGGGACTTTATGAGCCCATATGCCTCAGATTCCTCTTGCTATGTGATAAATATATCTAATGGTCTGGAACGAAAAGCGCCATTTAAACAAAAAGGTACTTGATGAAAGCCCATTATATTTGAAGAAGACAGACTCATTAAAATAAGGTTCACAACTCTGGGAAAGACCCCTCCATGAGGCACATATTTTAATAACACAATGCCTTCTCGCCTATGTTGAAAAACTCTTCCTGGTGCATAAAGTTGATCTGAAAAGCTTCCAAAATGTGATAGGAAAATTATTTTGAAATGAAACTCCAAGATGTTCACAGTGAAAGTCAAGACTTATTTACCCATCAGATCCAGGAATGAGCTTTTATTTTGAAAATATGATTATTTCATTGTTATGCTGCATAACATTTTAGTATTTCTCAAGACTTCATTATTACTATTTTTTAATAAGAAATACTAGAAACACAGAGACAGTTTTTCCACTTACTTTGTGAGACTGACAATGCTGTTGGGAGCTAGGGAAAGGAGAGAGATATGTATCTATTCCTTCATGCATATATGGAAAATCTTTTGCCACAGTCCAGAATCCTATTACAGTGAGACATAGAAACAGATATTCTGTTTCACAAACTAAATTTCAGCATCCGTATCAAATAAATGGATGATTTATATTCCATGAGCTAAAAAATGTAGTTTCAGGACATGAATGGAAAGATTTTATTAATGCAAAGGAGCAATATTTTCTCACCAGCAGTAAAAATGTGAATTGCATGATATATAAACAAGAATTACAGGCACAGGAAACCAAATAATGTTCACTGTAATTTCTAAATATAATTGTCAATTAATCAGTATATTTAATATTATAGTTCTGAACAATGGAAACTATGGTAATTTTTAGTCAGCATAATATAATGACTAAAACATTGCAAAAATGTGAATAACTATGAAAGAAACCATTGTTATTTCATTAAGATGAAATGACAAGATGAATTCTGGGGAAACCCATGAATTTCTTTAAAATGGAATATGCTCTTAGGCACTAGAGACCTACAAATTAGAGAGACTATTAGATATAACAGAATGAAGAAATGAAGAAATGTTTGATGGTAATGTGATTCAACTTTATGGTAAACACAGGGATTATTTTTATAAGGTCGGGCATATGCACATAAATCCTCTCCCATACAACATCAAAGTACTTCTTGCACTGGAAGAATACAGTGTTAGCTTTTTGTTTTCAATGTTTCATCTTGTTAGAAGGAACTGCTGGGAAAATATCCCCCGTGTTTACAACAGAATGGGATCAGAGAAGACCATGTAAATTTGAGTGTTGGCCAAGCGGAATGCAGGTCAAGAACATACACTTTTCAAAGTTGTGTGTAATGTATCTTTCCCATTAAAAACAATACTTCCCCATCCTCCAAAGTGTTATTTTTTTTAAGTAAGGAAGAGAGCTGTTGGCATAAACTAGTTACAAAATGTTAACTACAGATATTTTCATTGGAAAAATACGATTTGAGGTGGTATTTTGGGTTGAGTCCAGTAGATTCTACATGGAGAACATTAGGTAGTACAAATAAATTTGAGCTATACTGATTATGAATCATTCTATAGCGTCCTATGCCAGAGTCTAAATTATAAATTCAATTAGAATTTTCTTACACTTATATTGAAGTTACCTGGCAGGTAAAGCCTCCAATATTGTTAGCGTTAAAGTCCTTGAATGACATAAAGAAACCTATCAAGTTCTTCTTGCAATTGCCTATTAAGATGAAGGAGGGCCTGTGAGGAATGGTTAGCAGTTTGATTCTAGTCTGCTTTAGGAAGAGCTGTGGAGATATCTTGTGGACTAGCCAATCTTTCTCTTACCTAACATCAAAACCATTACAATACCTGAAGGGTTAATCTGATTTATCACCTGGGCTCAGCTGCCATCACAACAGGGAGCAGATTTAGAGAATTCTTGTTTCCTTTTTCTGCCTGCTTACACCCCTTCCTCATTCCCAGTGAGTGAAGTAACAAAATCCTACCACCTAGAGAATTGTGATATTGTGCTCATATTTCAGAAACTTCAGGTTTATCATACAACTTAATATTCCAGGAAATCCCCAGGCTTCCTGTACTGTTTAGTCTCAATTCTTATCTATAAAGTTCTGAGTAATAAAGCATTACAAAATGTATTTCTCCATTGTCAGCCAGAATTGTACTGAGTTCTTTTTTTTCACGAAAAGCTAAATAATTCTCATTCAAATATGATAAGAACAGACTTCAAAATTCTTGCCTGAAGTACATTCTCCATCAAATGTTCATTATTCTTTTTATTGTTTAAGCTGTTTTGAATCTTTTTGGGTCTTAGTATATGTGTGTGTGTGTGTGTGTGTGTGTGTGTGTGTGTGTGTGTGTGTGATGGTATGAGTTCACAATTAATATATCTTTATTTCTTATTATTTTAGCATTTTTAAACTTTATTCTTTTCTTACAATGCTGTTACAACCTGCAAATAAGTGTGGTCATACTGCTCTTTCTATATTCTTTTTCTTTTTTCAATTATGAGATTTAAATAAGATTTAAACTTGAAATATGAGGCTTAAAAAGTTAAATCTCTAATAAAGTGGACATACCTAGGATTATTCGTATAATAACTCTATTTGAATACCTTGAAATAATGTTTATTTTTAAGCAGTTTATACTTCTCACAGATTGTGAACCAAAACCCTAATTTTCTATGTAGTTAATAATAATAGTGTTGTGTCATGTAATGAGTTTCTTTCATGAATATAGACTTTCAGAATATTTTCTCTCAAATTCCATTGTTAATTTTTGCTTCTTGATGACAACTTAAATGTACAGTTTATATTCAAGAAGATAATAAAAATGGGAATACTGTAATGGTTAAATGCTGCTGTGTTGCTAAGGTCTCTTAATTTCTAATTATCTTGGTAAGTTATATCTACGGCATGAGAAACTACACCATGAGTATGCGAAGTGTTGTAATGGTTTTGTTAGTTTTCCATCCATAAGCTAGTAAAGTTATTTATAAATATTTCATGTTTATTTTTACTTCACACATGTGGGTGTTTTGCCTGCATGTATGTCTGTGTACAACTTTTATGCCTGCTTCTCATGAAGGCCACAAGAGGGCACTAAATGTCCTCCAACTGGGAGTTCCAGATAGATATTAGGTACAGTAGGGGTGCTGAGAACCAAACCCAGGATTCCAGGAAGAGCATTCAATTCTCCAAACCACTTAGCCATCTCTTTAGTCCTCTCTATGAATATTTCTTACAAGTTCTTTTTCTTATTAACTGGTTTGTCTCTAGGCATTTTCTTCTGATCCTGGTCAAAATAAACTCTTAATAAACCACACAGTAATTATAGGTCTGTCTGCCTAATTAGATGGAATAATATTGTACTCTATTACTCAAGAATAGCTCCAATTCCTTAGTCATTTTGTAAGAAATCACTTTTCAGCATGGAGAAGTTGTCCATGACTATAAACTGTATGTTGGAAGCATCCTCCAATTATCCTAACAGCATTTCCCATGTTTTCTAGCTCAAACATTCTATACTGACTACATGTGACTGCAAAAGGATGGCATACAGATATACCCACTAATTAACTTGTAGATTTTTACACTATTCCAGGATACTTGAGCAGAGTAGGGCTTTGCATATGCATAACTCTAAATACTGGACGCAAATCTTCAAAACACAATAGGTCACATCCAAGGATGCTTCAAAAACTAGAAGGGAAATCTTTCTTATAGGAGCAAAGATTTCACATTTGAAATTGGCTTTAAGACAATGGTGCCAGGCGGTGGTGGCGCACGCCTTTAATCCCAGCACTCGGGAGGCAGAGGCAGGCGGATCTCTGTGAGTTCGAGGCCAGCCTGGTCTACAGAGTGAAATCCAGGAAAGACACAAAGCTACACAGAGAAATCCTGTCTTGAAAAACCAAAAAAAAAAAAAAAAAAGACAATGGCTATTGCTATGTAAGGACTAAATGATCAAATCATGACATGGTGAAGATATATAGTTTCTATTTCAGGACAATTGGCTGACTCTCAGGAAGGCACCACTCTGATATCACTATGATTCCAAACATTTGATTAGCTATATCAAACAATAAAGCTGGTTTTCACATAATTTCATTGACATGAAAACAATTAATTCAGTGATTAGAACAAAAATGGTTTTCCTGTCTAAATATCACACCCAGGGCTTCACCAAAATGTTAGGGAATGTCTACTTTATTACTCAAAGTTACTTATGTCTAACAAGCCAGTTTGATGGCTCAGTGCTGTTATCTCAGCTCTAGACAGGCAGAGGTAGAAGGTCACCATGGGGTTAAGGTTGGCTGGGCAAGAGAATGAGATTGTCTCAAGGCAGTAAACAACAACAAATAAGAAAATCTTATTTGTGAGTGGAGGACTTCCTTAGTTATTTTCTGAAGAGATGAATTTATTTGTTTCTCGTCCTTGATAGTGAGCTCATGTAAGTTTGGAACTTGAGTTTCCTGATGATCTGCTCTTAATACCTGAGGCTACCCCCTGTAATACCTGAGGCTACCCCCTATTGTCATCGTGTCTATTCTTTTGGTTATTATATCATGTTTTTATTGTTAAGGTGCCCATTCTTTCTTCCCCCCTGTCTTCTTTATATGTTACTTAACTGTTCTGACTTCTATGATCTTTGCATTGTCTTAGACTTTACAGAAAGCTACAGAAATCCTATGTTGTTTTCATCTGGCTCGTGATGAAATCACTTTGGGAATGATTCTCCAGGTAAAGTAATTTTTTCTTCAAATCTTAAAATTATTTGGAATTACCTCATAATGTGATTTTGGGAATCCTAGAAGGCACATAGTCAGCTTTCCCTCTGTGTCTCTTAACTTCATCTCCAGTCTTTGCCACATGTGAGCAATCCATGAAAGCTCTTTAGATATGACTCACAGTTCAATTATGCCCTGTTTGGCTGTTTCTCCTTTTTTTTTTTTTTTTTTTTTTTTTTTTTTCTAGATCTTTCCATTAAACTTTAAGTTTGAAAACTGCATCTTTCTTTGATGTAAAATTTGGCTTTTCTAAAACAGCTAATTTTCCTTTATTGTGTCCTCTTATTTATAATGATCTCTATTATTTTATTTATATTAATTTAAAAATGGTTTGTATGTGCTTTCAGGTTTTTTTTTTTTTTTTTTTAAAGTTTCACCTTTTTGCAGTCTGCTTGGTCTTTGTTACTCTGGGTCTCATCTGAAACGTGAATCACTTAGCTGCTTCCTTGTAAAATGAACCTCGGTTTTGTTTGGGTTTTCTTTTAAAGGGGTCCTTTGCGCCCCACATCAAAGATGTCTCTTTATATAGTCGTGGGTTTCCATTAGTGTCTCTATAAAAGGTTTGAAGGACACATGTACACAGAGCACGTATATTTAAGCTTTGCAGTGTGTAGGCCAACCCAGGCCTGACCTTGTCATGGTTAACATACTGTTTTTCTCCTATTTCTTCTCTGTTGCATGTACATACCCAAGTATGCGAGCTTTGGGCACCTTCCCTGGCTACTGTGTTCATTTCATTTGTTGCTTCTAGAAGTCAGTGACATTTCGACGGTTATGAATCTACGCAAGATTTTCAGTTCATGATTGCTAACCAGTTTAGCACTAAAGCTTTTGCCCTCAGAGACCCGATAAAGGGATCTACTTCTCCCCTTGTGGTTGTGACATTAGCCCTTAGTCCTTGAGCTGTGCCTGTGACTTCTCCTTTTCTGGCCTTCAGGGTAATTTGTTTGCTTGTTTATTTCTAGTTGACATGTGTCTTCAATAATACTTACATTCGGAGTAAGACATGTATATGTCCAATCAAGGTGATAATTATCTTATTGCTGAATACCAATACTGCCTATAGGAAGCAACTCTACTGTCAGTGACAATTTGGGAATCTAGATGCAAACTAAAATCAGACAATGTTGCACTTGGCCAATGTTAGAGGGACAGTATTATGACCTGAATGTTTTTGCCTCCCCACATTCATATGTTAAAATCCTAACCCCTCAGTCTCTGGAAGGTGATGAGTTCACCAACTGTTTTATGTTTGTGGACTAAAGCTCTTACATTAAAGGCCTAAGAGAGACCCCTTGGCCCTTCCTGCTACGTAGGGCTTCCACAGAAAGACAGTCCTGTAGGAAATAGGCCATTGAGAGATACTTAATCTGCCAGCACCCTGACCTTAGACTCCCCAGCCCAGAGAACTGTGCTAAATTCATTTCTGTAGTTCATAAACTTCACTGTCTAATGGTGTTCTGTGAGAGCAGGCCTCAGGGAGCAGTGCAGAAAGCTTCCCAAGGTTCATAACTACAGAGATCCAAGCAAATTTATGTTTCACTGATTCCCTTTGTCGCCTTGCATTCTTACTGAGTGCTGGAAAATATTCTTCCATTTGCCTGCTCTTGCTCTAGCTTCGTTTATGCTTCTAAATGGGATTATGGGAAGATCTTTTCCATGTTCATGTGACATTTCTAGGGTGTTCAAATTACGTTTAGCAGCACAGTATTTAAAGAGATTACATGTACGGCAAAATGATAATTCTTTTTTTTATTGATTTGAATATAAACTTTATTTTTAAATATTTTTGAATTAACCTTTAGTTTTGGAGTCATTATAGATTTGCATTTATTTAATTAAGTTTCCCACACTCTGACAGAACCCTAACGAAGTATACAAACCAGAGTTGACACAGATTCAGTCAAGATACTGAGGACGCCACCAACTCAAAGGTGGTTCAGGCAAAATGATAATTCTTACGTCTCAAATACTTTTCAAAACTGCATTCCAATAATATAAATCAACACCAAATAAGCCAACTAATAAAAAGAAAACTTTTTCTTTTATTACTTTAAAATAGAAAACTTTTATAAAATACTTTATTTGGTGGAAATAAATATCAACATAATAAAATTAAAAAAGAAATTTTTATTATTAAAGTAGTGCTCAAGTAAATATGTTTTTTAAAACTTATTAGGTCATTTTAACTGATATTATTTCAATCAATCACTAGTTTACAGGAAATGATGAAACATTGCTATGAAATTTCTAGACCTCTCAAGTCACTGGTTTGTTTCAATGAATGTAAACATTCTCCAAAGTTGATGTATGTCCTGTCTTATTATCAGTTCCCTGATTTATCACTAGTATCCCAATTCAATCATTTTCTTTAAGTGAACAAAATTTCAGAAGTCCAGCCTGTTGTTTTTATATTGAGCAGTCACACACAGTCCTGAGTGAACTTGGAATTGGCTAGCCCAATTTAATACATGCCAAAGTCACTCTGCCAGACGAGCAGCAGAGAATGGAATATTTATTTTGATGTATCAGAGTAGTACACTTAGTTGCTGTAAAATGTAATTAAGAAAAGGCTCAGGATTAGATAAAAGGCCTTTCCTGCCTAGACTGTGGGCTATGATTCCACAAATGACACATTACATGCACCCTGCCATTACTTACGCCCGGCCCTATGGATTTTCTCAGGCAACTCACACAACTTTTATATAAATGTATTTTTTATAAGATTCAAAACAAGTAGAGCAGATGATTTTGGATCATGGTTGGATCAGTAAGAAACAGTGAGGCTAAAATGGAAACAGGGTTTTTGAGTAAAGAAATGGCAAAGAAACTACATGATTAGAATTAGTATACACTAATATTTGGTGGGTCTGATAATTTGTGTATTTGTCCCTTATTAATCATCCATGTCTCTGAAAAAAATGAAATCTCCTTGAGAACTGGGACCAGTACCCAGAGATTGCTGTTGAAACTGGAATTTAAGACCTGAGCAACATTATTGTTGTGGGCTCAAGCCTGATGGACTCAGGCTCCATCATGGGCAAGATTGGTTGGACCAGGGAAGAATAAAACAAAGACAGACTGACTAGAAAACTAAATACAAAGAACATTATCAAGAAATTTCATATGTGACAGTGACAATACTTGACATTATAGTATCACTCATGCAACTTTGAAGCATCACTTCCAAAGACTGGGGTAATCATCTCACCCCAGACATTTATATGTGGTTAGAAAGCAATAATACTGTTATCTGATTAAGCTCAGGTTTGCACAGTACTTTCTGGAAGCTACTTAATAGAGATTGAGAGGAAACACTGCCTGTCTGTCCTAAAACTCCTCACGTGTTTACAGTGCTCTAGTCTGCATTTTGCTTATAGTTCTTGAGAACATGATAGAAAGGAGCTGTGGTCACATTTAAAGATCCCTCTTGACAGCTTTCTTCAAGGGGAGATGAACCAGTTTCTTCCTGAAATGGAAGATGTACTGAACACTGAGGGGTTTAGAGAGTTACATGCTAACTTTCCGTAGAAGCTACTAGGAACACAGATTCTCCTGTCTTTCTTTAACTTAAACTAGAGTTGATCAAAAATTACATGCTGTTGTTTTTCCATGATTGCTCTTGAGTTTCTGTCTTATCCTGGAGATAGGCAGCGAGGCTTAGGTCAAACCAAGAGATGCTACAGGAAGGACGTTAGCTTGAATTTATGAACTTTTCCTCACTTTGAATAGAGAATTTTAGTTATGAACAATACTTCTGTTAACTTTACCATTCCCAACGTCTTGTTTTGTTTACACAGAAGTGATAGGGGCTCTTTATAGGCACACCATAACCTCCTAAAAAAGTCTGAATGAAAAAGAAATAAGACAATACTTGAGTTGAAAGCTATTCCTTAAGGTAATCATACTCCTGGCCCTTCATTCCCAAATGCTAACACCACCTATTCTTTCCAACTACTCAGGTTTAATAAACACAAATAAAAATAAAATGTAGCAGTACTTTCTCATTGGGACTGCCAGCATGCAAATAATGACACAGAGACTTATAATTAATTATGAAAGCTTGGTCATTAGCTTAGGCTTGTCTCATTAGCTCTTATAATTTAAATTAGCCTGGTTTTATTGATGTACATTTGTTCATGTGCCTTGGTTATCTCTACTTTGTAAACTATGTCCAACCTCTTTAAAGTCTCATGGTGTTTCCCTAGTATAATCCCAGTACATAGATTTTTCATTTTCTTTCTTTCTCTTCCTGGAAATCCTGCCTATCTCTCCTGCTTAGTGATTGGCCATTCAACTCTTTATTAAACCAATCAGAAGTTGCCTTAGGCAGTGACAAATCTTTACAATGTAAACAAATATTCCACAACATCAAATAGTAAAATAAAATACAGAAATTAAAACAATAGAGCAAAACATTATTTGTGTCCTAATATGTCAATTATAAATTATAAAACTTGGATAGATCCTAATACACAGTACATATTCAGTAAATATTTAATAAATTAACTGAATAGTTATGTGGATAAAGGCAAGAACTGGTCAATTTTGTTTACTTGATACTTTATTTACTTCTTGAAAGACACAAAGTATCAAATCTCTTTTACAAATAGAGATCATACAGCCTGAGCCGTATACTGAGCAATTCTGAGGAACAGCATCAGTGGAAACTCAAGGACTGAGGGGTTCTCTCTTTACTGGGTCTACTGAGACCCACCAAATCAGTGTTTGTGCTCAAACACATGTCTCCTTACCTGAGTTCTAAATGGATGTGGTACTGCTATAGAAAGGTTCTCAAAAAGAACTGATTTCTATTTTCCCAAGTTACAGACATAACCTTTAATGGACATTATTATTTTTGACACAAGACTCACAAAGCATCCTATGCTGGTCTTGGGTTCCTTTCAACCCTTCTGCCTGAGATGCTTGAGTGCTGGAATCCCAGGCATGAGGAATGATTCCCAGTTTCATCTTTTCTGTTTACTAGCCTGATATCAACACTATCTTGTACTGCTTGGGCATTTTTGCCTTTCCTCCAATAGCTCTATCAACATCTCAACTCTCTATCTCCTTTTTATCTGCTCAGAAGAACACAGTTCCTGCCCAAATCCCACATTTTAGAAAATTCCTGCATTTTAGAAAAATAGCTTATATCCCTTTTCAGTCTTGAGTCTAGTTATAATCAAACCTGCTTTCCTTTGGTATTGATATCTAGAGCAAATAAGTAATTTGAAAGCATTTTGTTTAATTGGTATAATCTTAGGAATCAGAAAACATTGTTTTCTACTGCTCTTCACTTCAAGTATTACAAATCATAAAATTTTAGTATAATTTTGTCAATTTAAAAAAATGAATCAATGCGTCAAACATGATTTATAGCATTGTTTTTTATGTAGAATATGTTTTGGATTTCAGATATTTAATTTATGAATAAAACTCAGAAAACGACACACTTGAAGTTAGTACCTGTTTTTTTCTCCACAGGCAGTCTTGAAGGGAGCTGACCAAAGCCCTTCTTTTCCTCACTCTTCTCTCCCCTTCCTTTCTTCCCTCTTGATTTATCAAGGATGATTCTGGATTTGGAAAACAACTTAACCCATTCCTATCTTTTAAAGATACGATCATTTTTACAATGTCAGCCTGCAAAAGTGAAACTGTGGCCATTTTTTTTTTCTTTTTTAGACCCTTGCCTCAGTGGGCTCACCAGGGAGGAGGCAAGCATTAATTTCATGGTTCAAATATTCGTCATATAGTCTCTGTTGTTTTCCTGCTAGTGTCAGTGGTGACTTTTGCTTTCTCCCATGTGCCTGAGGTAATCACAGCATTTTGTATTCTCATGGTTCAGAAGACAGTGTTCTGTCCCCTCACTCTCATCTACGTGTATACTTACTTTAGAGCTTGGCATACTGAGTTGGAAAACATTATCTAATTTGTTTGCACTAAAACTAAAACAATGAGAAAATTCGGCAGACAAGAATGACTACTCGTGAAGAAATGGAGCACATCAGTCTCCATGATTTACATAATCTTACCAGTGTTGCATCCTTTCAGATACCCACGGGAGTTGTCCCAGTTGGATCAATTAAAAGTACACGTTGGAATTCTTGAAGAAACAGTGCTTATTGGACTTTTGTTCAGTGGGATCATGTCATTACAAAAGGTTATGTTATGTTTATGTTATAAAGAACGTGTTAACATATAAGCTAATTACTTAGAAAGATGAACAAAACTAAGGATATGGAATCAAAGACAATAATGATTGTACAGATGACAAATTGAACGTTTATTCACTATGGTAAAGATCATTGACTAGAAGGTTTGAAATCAATGTGTATGCCTCTGGCTTCATTAATCAACAACAAATACAGAATTTTTAATTTCTAAATATTAATTTATAAGTAAAAGGCAAATAAGTTAAGCCACCTGTATTGTTTAGTGTAGTCTCAGGAAACGCATGTACAAGTCTCTGTGTCATTATTTCAGAATGTAAGTACAAGAAAATTGAAATCCAAACTTAATTTCAGCATTTCTATTTTCTTTGTCAATGACAGATGCATAGTTTCACTGTGATTTCCTACCAGCTGTTTTCTTGCTCTTGCACAGTACTCATTGAATGTTGTAGTATATAGCTATAACCAGATATGAATAATTGAACAGTGACTCTATTGTCCATTCCCAAAGATTCTGATCCATGCCTGTGGCCTGATTTTAGGCTACCTGTTGAGATGTTTCCAAAATATTTGCAGACATAAGACAGCTAAAGATATCAAAGTAGAAGACAATCAAACAGAAATATTTTAAGCTCTATATGGTAAGAATCACCTTATGATAGCGGGCAGCTCTTACTATGAAATGCTTGGAGCTTCTGTTACACATCAGCACTGCTGTAGTTATTTCATAGAAAATGAAGGTGCTATTTACAACAGGTACGAGAAGTTTTAGGACCACTCTTTTAATAACCCATGTGAAGAAATTCTGATCACTTAGAAAAGCACAGTTCAACAATAACACCTGTGGTCCTATACAGTGGCATCTTCCTATAAGGAAGACAGACAGTTCTAGAACTGAAATAGTTCATCCCTAAAGCCCAAACCTTTTGTTATGACATGATCCCACTGAACAAAAAAAAAAAAAAACCATAGTTCCTATATACTCATTTTTTGTTTTACTTAAAAAGTTTTATTGTTTTTGCTTTGAGAAGCAACCTCACTCAGTGGTCCAAGACAACCTTGAACTCATAGCTATCCCATTGCCTCAGCCTTCTGAGTGCTAGGATTACAGACACGGGCCACATACCAGTCTTGTATAACTCATAGTATGGATATAAGTAGTATGAAATAAAGATACAAAGATCATTTTTTTCATAATAACAATATTTCCCCTACATAGAGTGACAGTAATGACAGAGGCAATGCTTTAGGAATCCTAAACACCAGGAACACAGAAGTCCAAATAAATATCTGTGAGTCACCAATTTACTACAAAGGATTGTGTATATGCCTAGTAAAAGTGTGTTCGAAATGTCTTAGTGCAAAGGAGTAATTTGATTGGTTAATGAAGAGTCTAAGAGTGATAATTGAATTTGATGGCATTCATTAGATAAGACATTCAAGCAGCTACTTTACAACCCCATTATGCACTCGAACACATGTAATCGTTACAACGTGATACATTCACCTCTTTGCTGGATTAGGCACCGAACGAAAGGAAGGGACATGCTGTGGCCCCAGAAAACACTCCTCTGAAACAAATTTTGCTTATACCTCCTGCCCCCCGACCCAGTATTCTAGCTAAAATATCATCTGTGTCGCAGGCCCCCAAAGCACAGAGGCAGATGCCGTGACATATTCTTTCAGAATGCAAGGCTGCTCAAGATCATCTGTAGATAATGAACCGTGACAGCTTTGGAACTGACAAAGTCCAAACTAACTGGAGGAAACATCCAAAGTGCTATCTAAGTACCCCACTAACTAAACTAGCACTTCAGACACATTAAAAAAAAAAGTCACAATTTCAGAATGCACGACAAATTCTAATGTCCCCTTAATATAAGCAAGAAATGTAAAGAGATGCACTTTGCGACAGCTAATCTTCACTGTCCACTTGATTGAATTTAGGGTTCCTTCAGAGACTGGTGCCACACCCCTCTCTGTGTTTGTGAGGATTAATGGAACAGAGGAAGACCCACCACGGATGTGGACCAGGACTGAATAAAAGGGGGTTAAGGAGAAAGGTAGTCCCCTTTATCTGCTTCCTGGCCAGCATGTCATGGAGTGAATTTTTCTACTACACCCTGCTTACCACTAAAGACTGAATAGTGCACAAAATAGCATAAAAAAGGCCATTTGTGCAAAACATGACTGCTTCCTACCATAAATTATTTAATATGAGTGACTCTATGAACACAATAAGAAAAGTAACTAATACAGTTTCATTATCTCCACAAATGCCTCCACCACATCCTGATAAGGATGGGACGCACATTGTTAATCAGCAAAACCTATCAAAAACATCATTGTTTTCCCCTGAATACCTTAATGAGATGGTCCAGTTGTGCTTTCGGGATGGCAAGGGCAGAGTCTTCCGATCTGAATGCAGGTGTTGGTTGTTCAAGTGCTCACTGGCTCTAGTTTTCCGAGAGAGAGAGAGAGAGAGAGAGAGAGAGAGAGAGAGAGAGAGAGAGAGAGAGAGAGAGAATCCATGAACACGCTGGCTTGCAATTCTGCACATGCTTTTACTATTGACTGGATATAGACTTCTGCTTACACAGCCCATTCATTATTCATTCGCAACTCCAGCTTCCTCGATTCCTACTTGTGCTGGGTGCTCCAGGCTAAGAACCAATAGGTATGACTCATGCTGACATTAAAAATCTCCAACCAAACAATCAAGCAAACAAACAAAAACCTAGAAGAATAGATGTCTCAGAAGAGCAACTTGGTTTTTAAAGGCAACTTTTTTATATTCCTTCAGATCTATGCTGTTCAATGGCGTGGGTCCACAGAGGAGAAACAGCCTCTGCTGCCACAGAAGGTCCCCAGTGGAATTACCAGCAACAGGGAATTATCTCCAAGCAGTTCACATTTTGTTTTGCTAACAAGACTCCATGTTAGGATAGTGGAGAGCTGTCCTTTTCTGGCAATGTTCCCCCACCTTTTTAGAATTATTGAAAAGCAAACCGAGTCTATTCTGATTTGTGCATCTCTTTTGTGAGCCACAGCAGCTGCAGCAGAGTTAATAAAAAGGGAAGACATCGCTATTTACCCAGGGAAGATATTGAAATGCTGTGTGTTGTACATAAGCATCTGATTGTTAAAGATGCTGTGTTGAATATTCCAGAGGCTCAATTCTTGCTTCCCGTCCTTAGTCACTGTCTTCCTCGGCTCCTTTAATCATGTATTTTCTCTCTTCTTTTACACCTTCCCTTTCTGTTCCCTTTAATCTATTTCCTGTTGCACTTATCTATTCTAGTTGACATAAAGATAAAAATAACTGGACCTCCTGTTTCTACACACCCAACCTACACTCTTATATTTAAGATGTAAAACACTAAGTATGGACTTCATCCTAAATTGGAATTAAGGTTGTGCATGGACATCATGTTGAACACCATAAATGTGCATGGCTTGACATTTGTCAATGAAAATAAATAAGTTAATTTCAAAAGATGAATTGATGTGCTGATATCAAGCAGACAATGCTACTCTATTTACAGTTTGGTTTTCAACTCTCTGGAGGAAGCTTACATGGCAACACCCTGTTATTTGAGGATTCAAGTTTTCCTACAATATCCTAAGTGAATGTGTAATTCCCTGCAGCTTTCGCCACAGTCCACATACAATTTAATAATCTATCTGCAGTTGTTAAGTGACACTATTTACCAAAATGATGGACCAGGATCACCCTGGCGTAAACCCATCTGACAGTGTGATAGTTTTCTGGGTTTGGGAAAATCAAAGCCCTTGATTTAAAAGAACTGATGCTACATGCGAGTTTATTTGTTGAGTGGCTTTTGAGTCAGTTTCCTGGTTATAACAGAACAAGGTTAGTTGTCTCTCACTCAGGCTATCTCTATCTACTAATTCAAAATCTGTAATCTATTCAGTGAAATTTGGCTACTTTTGCCTTGCATTTTTTGGGGCAGGAAGTTCTTAGAGACTAAAAAGAGAAAAGACAGACACTCTCTTCTTTAAAAAAAAAATCAGGCATATAGAAATTACAAATTGCCAAGTGGCTCAATGCATATATAGGATATGCCAAGGCACACACAGAATGTTTTTTCACTTTCAAGGATAATTATAGGTGCTCACTGCGAATGAAGTATAAGAGGTTATCACTGACATAGGTAAAGATGGGTGTATGTGTATTCTTCAGCATATTATCAGGCATGAGGTAATCAAACACTACATTTCTGAGCTATTACAACCTGGGATTGTTTGATAGTTACACAGCTGTAACCCTTCACAACTGGATTATTTTTTCAACAGTGATTTCCAACACAAAGTAGCTTTTTCCATCAGCAAACATCTATAATGTTTCTCTTATGACTTTGACTTTGTGTCTCAAAACTATTACTTCCTCAGAAAAGAGGGCCACCAGCATCAGCATCTCCACAACAAGGAAAAATATATGAGTAAGCAAAGCATATGAGTTCTGGGAGCCAAACCAAAGAGATTAAAAGCCATCTGTCATTGGGAATGTGGGGCTACTCACAAGCCACGGACTTCCAGCAGTCTCCAGTAGAGACAGTGGTAGCACAGTCTTCAACACACAGACTAGACTAGAAGAATTGTTAGCAAAGTCACATGGTTAAAGAAAATTTCCAGCCCTGGCCAGAAACAGCTTTGCCATGAGCTGCATAAAACAACATGCTATCAACTGAAGACATTTTCCGTAGAAATCCACTCTTCATTTCTCTTAGAAACAGTTTGCTGAAGGCCGAGTCTTTGCCAGACAGAGTCTAAAGTATGGAGAGGATGGCAGATGCTGCCTCCATCTCAATGACACGATAGGATGATTGGCAGACTGTCATAGGAATGAGATGCCTTTTAATTTATCAATTGTTTTCACCTATTTCACAGATGTGTTATAAATTTTGTTGGATTAGAAATAAATGGATTCCTTTAATAGTCCAAGAATCTTAAATAACCTGAGGGAATGTACTTAAGACATATTTTCTCTCCAAGAAAAACTGCCCAAATGACTTCCTCAGGATGTCTTTAATTTTGATATGTGTTCAATTTTCCCTAGTAATTATTTTATTTTGGCATTCAAATAGCATATTTCCTTATGGCAGTGTTATACTTTCTTGATCTTGGTTGATCTCAACCTGCTTTCTCTGTCCCATTTCCCTCCCACCAACCCGGCGTAAACCCTTGTATCTCTAGGGTTCCCCTTTCACATTCATAGCACATGTATTCTACATTCTCCCTACAATTTTCCCCTAAGGCCTCTTTTTATTCCCTGTCCTAGAGGCCCCTTTCCAGTTTGCTGACATCTATACTCACTCCACATAAAGACACATGAAAATATTAGAAGCTAAGGTCTGCATACGAGAGAGAACGTGCAGTGTTTGCCTTTCATAGCCCGGGTTACATCACTTTATGTACTTCCTAGTTCTGTCCATTTTCTTGAAAATTGCATAATTTCCTATTTCCTCATGGCAGAAGAGCATTCCATTGTGTAGCACCTTCTCACTATCTATCATCAAGCTGATGGGCAACTAGATTGAGTCTACTTCCTTCCTGTTGTCAGTAGATCAAAAATGAGCAAATATCTCTGTAGTAGTATAGAGAGACATTAAGGAATATGCCCAGGAGTCAGAGAGCTCAGTATCACAGAGTATCTATTATTATTTTGGGAGAACCTCTACACTGATTTCCATAATGGCTGTACCCATTTACTCTTTCACTGAAGTGAATAAGAGTTCTTCACTTTTTTATGTCCTCCCCAGCATTTGCTTTTATTTGTTTTCTTGATGGCAGCCTTTAAGAATGGTGTAGGATAGAATCTCAAAATAGATTTAGTTTGCATTAGCCTGATGGTTGAAGATGTTGAATAGCTTAAAAATATCTATTGGCTGATAGGATGCCTTCTTTTGAAAACGGTGTGTTAGACTGGTTTGCTTTCTTGTTTAGTTTTTGTTCTTTGTATACGCTAGATGTACAGTTGACAAACTTCTCTCTCATTCTATAGGTTGTTTCTTCACTCAGATAACTATTCCCTTTGTTGTTCAGGAGCTTTGTAATTTCGTGGGGTCCCATTTGTCTATGGTTGGCCTAATAGTGTAATTTTTAAAAGGCTAATTTGAACAGTACTTTATATAGAAAATTAACTTTATAGAAGTCAATGTAGGGTAAAGGATTCAATGAACCTCCAAAATGCAAATAGAAATAATTGGTTTAGGATGCCTGACCTCATGCATTTGACCTCATGGATAAGCAAGTCACAGACAATAGATCGGGCAATTACCCAAGACATGAACATTTAAAAATAATCATACTTGATTTTTCTCCCCAAATGGTCTATATTTGCATGAGAGGAATCTTGTCTACAACAGGCAAAGGAAAAATGAAGGGGAGAAAGAGGTAAAGCTGAACTTTTAATTCTTTTTTTCTAGCTGAAGAAATAATTTAAGATTTGATGTTTTTCTAACTGTATTAGAAACCTAGAAAGGAAAAACAAATGAACAAACAAACAAGCAAAAAAGTCAAAAGGACAACCAACAAACCAACCAAACAAAAGCCTCAGGAATTATCCATTTCCTGCCATTACCTCCTTTATGGACAACAACTCCAAGTCTGTAATGGACTTGTAAAAGACTGTAACTCCAAATACAGCTTGCCAAATTGCTTGTGTTTATATGCTTGTTTATAGACTCAACAAAGTTTCCTAAAGCTGCCCCTTGAAAAGATGATTGTAAATGGAAACTCAGATGCCCAAATAAATGTACAGCTGACTGGTGGTATAACTGAACTATGAGCCCTATTTCTTAGCTTTCAACCTAGTGACAGACACCCTTGTCATATCGACTACACATTGCCCCCACTACTACACACAGGCTACATCAAACCAGCATTACATATTACCTCTACCTAAAAATTCAGATTGTTAAAGTAACAAAGATACTTAGAAAGTTTTGGTTTATTAAAACTAAGGTGTTTTGTCTTTCTAACAATAATGCTTGGGAAAAAAATCTTTTATAACTGTTTTCTTTGTGAGATGAAAAGCACAAGGGTATTTCATATACTTTTTCATTGTACAATTATAAGATAAAAGTGAATTTGAAAAGGTTGTCTCTCTTGCCTGATTGAGTCCATTGGAAAAAAATCATCTGCTTTTGTATTTTTTTGAATTCTAAAATTTTATCACATACTATGCTGTGAATTGCTAAAAAAATTGGTTTTGTTCGCTTGATTAGCTTACTTGTGCTATTCCTTTGTTAGCAAGGACTAATGAATGTGGTTTTTCTTTTGTAAATTCATTTTAAAGTTTGATTCCAAATATTTCAAAAGAGGCTTAGACCTTTTTGTAGAATATATTAATTTAGCAAAGAATGGTCTAGAGCTTTTGCTGAAACCACTGGTTGTAAGAGAGCCACACATGCTAAGCCGCAGCTCTGTGGAGTCACAGTGGCATCATCACTGTGAGAATGTAGGTAAACTGAGCCAAAGCATATGCAGCAGAGCTGGGAAAAAGCATGTAAGCATACAAGCTGGTTCTTCCTCTCTACCCCACCCCCCCTCATGGTCGGAACTAAAGTCCTAGTAATTAGTTTCATGCCACCAACTTTAAGATCTAGTCACAGTCTCATTGGAATAAGCAAAGAGATGTGAAGTTCACTCCCCACAGCAATCAACCACTGCAGCAGACCGAGGGACAGCAGTGAATAGAAAAGGAGAAGAGAATGACCAGCCTTTCCTAGAGGTGAGAATGCAGCGCCATCAAAGCTCAGACTTGCAGCATCCTGACACAAGATTTTCCTCGGATCCAAATGATTTTAAAGGGTGCCTGTTAAACTTTACAGTAAAAAAAAAAAAATACTGTTTACGTCATGTAAGCTTTTAAATAGTGTGATATAATATATACTGAAATATATATTACTATTTATTTTACCATCGATTTAAATTAAGGAACTAGGAGTCAAAGTCCAGAAGGGAAAGCCCTTTTGAGTGATAATCAAATCTTTTGAGAGCTTTGTTCATCCTCACTAATGGATTGCTCAATGCTGTTAGTCTGGTTGCCATGGAATTCTTTCTTTTTTTCTTTTTAAAAGTACAACATGAGAACTTGAATTTAATCCAATCTTTGATTTTTTTTCACATCAAAAAATATATTAAATCATTTTTCCAATATAATTGTTCTGGACATTGAATGAATTAATCCAATTCAACATAGATATTCACATAAAAAGAAAAACAAACCTACAAAATGTTAACCAAAACACAAAAAGGCAGAGTGCACCTATAGTGAATCTATGTTGGCTGAATGGCTGAGTATTATTTTCAAGTAAATAAATTAAAGTTTTTTTTATGTTGATAAGTAATTCTAAAAAAACTATGTTGGAGATGGTAGTAGTAAGGCCACCATATATAGTTTTACAATTTATGTAAGGGGCTTTAATCCAAGAAAAAAAAGTCATCATGTTAATGGAAACAAATACAAAATTACAGTCATTTTCAAAGTTTACTATCGTACAACTGTCTATTTTGTATAGACTATTCTGCTCACTCTAAGCTTATACTTTTCATAGTAAGCCTCAGAAGCTAAGGAAGAAAACCAGACACAGTGAGTACCAAAAGAACAAGAAAACTTCTGTTCATACAGGTTGAGTAATGACAGAGACCTTCTCATTCCCATTTCCATAAGCTACCCACTTCTTTTGAAATCCTCATATTCCTTAGGTAATAACAAAGGAAGGGAAAGAATGAGCCTCACTCTTAATTGGGCAATTACATATTTACATGTTTCCCCCATCAAATGTAAAAAGCCATAATTTATTCCAACAAGTTAGATTTCCCCATTAGATTTTTAGTTAATTGATTGTACTGGATAAAAGAAAGACTAGGAAATGGACTTCCACCTGTTTGGGTGGGAGCTCCACTTCAACCCCTGGCACCCTGGCACCCTGGTATCACCATACTCAAAGAGTCTGGAATGTTTGGGTGGGAGCTCCACCTCACACAGCTCCTCCCCAAACCCACCCCTTCAAAGCCCGCCAAACACAGTTCCTCCCCCAGAGAGGCTCAGGATAACTCCCACTGCGGATATATAAGCAGCATCCCTGAAAATAGACTTGTGGTTCTTCTGATCTTGTCCCCTTCTCCTCTATGCGATACCGGGGAATTGCCTGGGAGTGCTTTACCCATTAAACCTGGGCTTTTCTTAACTTGGTCTGATTCGGTTTGTTGCGATGGTGGAGAGGCCTTCAGGAGGCCTAATACTTATCACTACCCTCTAAAGTTACTTCATACTTCTGAAAGCATTAGGAAGAGGCCCTTCACTTGTTTGTAGTGCTGGCTTTGGAGACAGGGCTTCCCACATGCTAGGTAAGCAGCGTGCATTTCCCAAAGAGGTACTCAAACTACTGAAGCTAGAATTTTATAGTGTTTATAATTAAGTCCAATTAATGACAAACAGATAAAATTTTAGAACATTATATAAAACGAACAAATGTTAAATGGCTTTCATTATTTCCATGTTCTTCTAGAATATGTACTGATAAACTAATGCAATGTTTTCTTTAAGACCTCTTATTCTTTAGGCATAAGAAACAGGGCAAATCATATTAATATACTACTATATAAACATATATCTATTTAGTAAAAAGCATTGCACTTAATTTTTTTGTATAAAGAGATCAATTCATATTAAATTCAGCATCTTCTTTGAGAATCTAATCTGTTTAATTATCTAATAATATCTTTGATTTGTAAACCACAGATTTCTGGGACATTGCTAAATTCATTAACAATGATCATGTACAACAGTGGTTCTCAACCTTCCTATGCTACATCTCTTTAATACAGTTTCTTACATTGTGGACACTCCACAACTGTAATTTTGCTATAGTTATGAATCATAATGCAAATATCTGTGTTTTCTGATCGTCTTGGGTGACCCCATGAAAAGGTTGTTTGACCCCAACGTTGAGAACTGCTGATGTACTAGTTCTTACTATCCTATGAAGAAGATAATACAATTTTCACTGGACAATTAAGAAGAGTGGGGATAAAGTGATTAAGTAACATGCTCACGGTGACACTATTAGATAGAAGTTGAGCTCAGAGTGGATTTCTGTCTGCCTTCAGGCTCGTGACCATAACACATCTTTATATGAATGAAAGACAGTTGCTCCTGACTAAGTCAACAGAGGAGATGGAATGAACAAAGTAGACTATAACTATTTGTTTTAATCCTGGTAAGGACTTTTATACGTTCTCTTCAGATTCTAAATGCCTAAGCCTAGAGACAACTCCTTCACCTTCTGTCTTTTCTTCCTTACTTGGTCATCCAATATTCACTTTAAACAGTCTTCTGGCCATTTTTTATTGGGTGAATAATACAAATCCAAAGGACAGGTACTTTCGCTATGAATATCAGATCGATCCATCTTTGCTCCTTCTTTTTGTCTGTAACCAGCCACAGTTCTGCCAATGATTTCTCCTATGTCTGCAAAAGACACATTTGCTCTCCATTTCCACTCTTAATATTGAGAACACTGACTCAAATCTTTATCACTTTATACTCAGAGACTGAGATAAATTCTGGAATAACTTGCTACATCTGATCCATGCTAAACACCAATATAAAGTTAATTTTCCCAACGCACTTGATTAGAAAGCCATTTCCATTATTAAGAAAGATGCTGGCAGAAAGAGCAATAGATATCGACTCCTGGCATATAATTTAGACATATTCTCCTTGAAGACAATCTTGATTCTCTAGCAAGGCATTTTCCATGATGTATGTGGCAGAAACACAAAGCTAAAAATGCAAAACTGATGAATTATGTCACTTGCTCACTTAAAATATTCAAGCTTTGATTAGGACATCTGGACCCATTTAATGACATTTTATTTTCTGGGCACTATTGGCTCTTCCAGTTCCACCTGTTCACACTTTTGTCAAGTTTTACACCATAGTCAAATCAAAACCTAGAATAAGTCAGTCTATTTGTTCTACCCTAACTTGTTGTTCTTATCAAATGCCTGACACCATACAGTGTTTTGTATCATTCTCCATCCTCCCAAATTGCTTTAGCTACGTTGACCTGCTGGGGATGCTGTGAATGTATTGCTCTGATTGACTGATAAATAAAATGCTGATTGGCCAGTAGCCAGGCAGGAAGTATAGTGTAGGCTGGATAAGGAGAGAAGGGAATTCTTGGAAGTGGAAGACTGAGTCAGGAGCTGCTGCCAGCCACTGCCATGAGAAACAGATGTTAAGATACCAGTAAGCCACGAGCCACGTGGCAACTTATAGATTAATAAAAATGGGTTAATTTAAGACATAAGAATTAGATAGCAAGAAGCCTACTACGGCCATACAGTTTATAAGTAATATAAGCTTCTGAGTGGTTATTTTATAAGTGGGCAGCAGGACTGCGGGGGCTTGGTGGGACCCAGAGATAAACTCTCCAGATGCATTGACCACTCCTCCAGCTCAATATACTTTGTTCCTCTTCTCATTCCAAACACTTTGTCTTATTTCATGGTCTTTTCCTGGACATTGGCAGTATATTGTCTTAGTTTATCCTAGTCTTTCTTCAAAAGTCATTTTTGTATAGGGACATTCTCTTTCATCCCAGTAATCTTACTTTGTGTATTTTCTTTATAATGTCAACATATGACATTATAGATGATGTTTGCTTCTTTAACGTTTGCTTATTCACTAATTTTTCTCCCCTGAACACAATGCATGAAAGTAGAAAAGTCTGTTTTATTCACTCACTGAATACCACAACTTAGACTCTATCCCATACAAGTTCTCTCTAAATATGTTTTCACACTGCAGCTTAACTATTATGTCTGCTGAAAACAAAAACAAATACAAAAACAACAGTGTTAATTATTACACTGTTAAGAAAGCCCCTTAAGTCCTGCTTAGGTATTCTCTTGAGTTCAAGGACCCCACTCAGCTGGGCAGTGGTAGCGCATGCCTTTAATCCCAGCATTTGGGAGGCAGAGCCAGGTAGATCTTTGTGAGTTCGAGGCCAGCCTGGTCTACAGAGCGAGCAAAGCGAGATCCAGGACAGGCACCAAAACTACACAGAGAAATTCTGTCTCGAAAAACCAAAAAAAAAAAAAAAAAAAAAAAAAAGGACCCCATTATACACCTGGCACAGAGGGAACCTGTATAATGACGTAAGGACCACAGTTTGACAGAGGTCTACATATTACCAGACCTTTCAGATCTAGTTCCTTCTCAGAATTCAGAGGGAATGAAGAGGATCATTCTTTATATCTTATAAATGGGGGAGTAGGGGTGTCTGTGAAATTTAGAGAGATGGTTCAATGGTTAAGAGTGCACAATAATCTTGCAGAAGACTAGAGTTTGGTTCTCAGCATCATGGCTGTGGTTCACAACCTCTTGTAACGCTAGCTCCAAGGGATCTGGCACCCTCTTTCAAACATGATGAGCACTGTGCATGCACACATATACATACACGTGTCTATAGAAACACACGCGCGTGCGCGCGCGCGCACACACACACACACACACACACACACACAAATTGTACCAGAAACATTGTTTCACAAATGAATTTTAAATAAAATGATGTAGAACAGACATTTCTTTGCACTACATTTCTGTTTCCTTGACCATTGCTCACAAAATGACCTGCTCATTTTGAAATTTCAGTCCCTCCCTCCCTCTCACCTTCCATCCTCCCTTCCTCTTTCCTTTCTTGAGGTAATTACAGGGTTACATGGTGCTCAGGTCATTGTGAAAATAAAACGTTACATATGCTGGATACACTGTTTCTATTCTTAGGAAATAAACAATCTATAGCCCAAATGAGGACGAGGCTCTCTGGACACATGGTTAAGGGTCTTTTTTTTTTTCCCTCATTTTTGTTCCTTTGAGTAAACAAGGATGCTCAATGTCTTCAAAATTAAGCCAAATATTAATTTCACCTTGCCTACTCATTGAACCACATATTCATTTTTTCTCTTCCTTAAAACGAGTCTTTGAAAATACGTTTTTATAATTTAATTACTTGTGTCTACAAAATCTTTATCAATCTTGCTTCCCTATCCCATTCCATGATATCAGCATCAACCTTCTGAGTATCAAACCTACTCCTTATTCTCAGATTGAAACACTTCCACATGGTAAAACTGTTGGATGCCTTTCTGCTCCACTTAAATCTTTGCTTATGTGTCAGTGTGTGCTCTTCGGGGGATTTCCTAGATCTGTATTTTGTTTCTTTTTATTATTTTTTTTTCTTATACCACATCTGTATTTGACTCCCCAGTTCTTGATCTTTAGTCTTGCTCTGTTTCCATAACTTTCTATGTCCCTCTAATGGTTTCAAATATTACTGCACACCAATAATCTCAACACTGTCTCTTTAGGGCTGGTATTTTTGCTGCACCTCTGACCCAAATTTCCAAGTGATGATGAACTACTCATGGATTTCTTCTCAAATGAAAAGTTGCGTACTTACCCTAGAGCATTTCCTAATTTTGTGTGTTCTATCTCAGGATCTGATAAGACATGAGAATCGACCTTTGACCTCTCTGGAAAATCTGATTAAGTGTCACAAATTATTGATGTTTTCCATGAAATGACCCCGAGAGTTTTCCCTCTATACCATCAGCTCGCTAAGTAATTCAGGTCTGTATGCGCTTTGGTTTTGTGACTGATATCTTGCCTTTAATATCCTGCCACTTCAACGCCAGCTCTGCATTGCTCTGCCCTCTAGCCTTGCACTCTTTATGCTAACAGAGTCTTTTCTATCACTATTAAAGCACTCACTTTATCCTTGAAACTACTGCACTGGATTGTATCCATGTCAACTTTTGCTATCAGGTTATTAATTCCTCAAGGGCACAAATGATATCTTAGTCTTTCTCATAGCTCCCACACTGTTACCATGGCCACAGTATGAACCCAATACATATTTGTTAAATTGAGTAAAAGATACGTGAGAAAAGACCATTCAACAAATGTATCATGCTGCACTAGGCTGGGTGAGATGTCACTCTTTGTTCTGACACAGGAAAATTAAAGAACACTGTTATATTTAATGCTTTACATGCAAATATTACCTAAGATTATATTTATTGCCCTTATTATTTTTTTGAGCAAGGAATTATTCAATAACATACTGGAAAAGTTAAGACAATTTGAAACCATATACTGATTTCATATGTAGGTAAAAAAAATCAGTGATGGTTACAGCTAAGTTTGATCTTCATGAATATTAACTTTATATGAGGGTGAAGAACACACAAATAAATACTTTCTTAAATATCATATCAGATACCAGAGTGGGGAATTAATCCACCTTATTGAGTTTGAGAATTCTGGGTTCAGACTAAAGCTCTGTAAGTGCACACACGACTTACCTTGTCAGTATGCTTTTATTCTTAGTGATCTGACGTAAGTTATATGATAGATACATGCAACACATACCCTGCCAAAGTCAAAAAGTTAAAATAAGAGAAAACTAATTATTATGCAAAGTAAATCAAGATGGAAAAGAAGACAGACCACAAAACTGGAGATTTAGAGAGATTTAGTTTTGACTGCAGTTTTACAACTAGATCAGACATATTGAGATTACTGCTAAACCACTGAGTCTTTCATCATTAAAATTATGGTACAGGTGCTTGCTTTACAGTTACAGGGATTAAATGACATGGAGTATGATGAATGACTCAGGTGTATAATTGTTCAACCAACAAGACATACAACAGACATGGTCAAAAGCTGTAAATTCTGATTTAAGATAACATTCACTATTTCATTTACTTCAGAATATTTGTTGATGACCTAATTGGTTCTAGGCAATGTCATATCTTTAATAATACTCTATCACATGATGATTAAGAGACATAGCAACAAAATGATTCAAGAATTTGCTAGGGTCTTTTTTTTAATGACCCTTCAAATGGCCCCTAGTTTTAGCTGTCCAGCAGAATTCCCTGCCTCTTCGGATTCCTTCCCTCTTCCTGTTTGGTCCTCCTGTTCCAGGCCCAACCCATCCGTCTGTATCTATCTATCCCAATTCCCATCCCTAGGGTCATCCAATCCTCCCCCTTCCCTTACTCTATACCTAACTTTGTGGTTATATGTTGTGAGATCGCTGATAAGTCCCTGAGCTCCACTAATCTTCCATTTCTCACCAGTGAAAACCCTCAAGAAGTATCTCCTATAAAGAATAGCTGACATAATACTTAAAGAGGTTAAGCAAGAGAAATAGTAAAGGTAGAATTGACGGAAGAAATGTATTTGATTGAACTTAAACATGGATTATTTGAAATATCAACCTTTAAATCAAGTAGGTCTATACAGTAGGAAGTTAAAATAGAGGATTAGAGACTGTGTGCTCTCAGACACCCTGGGTTCTGTGTCATGAGTTTAATATTCTCCACCCTCATGTCCACAATATCAGCCTAACCAGGATATGTAAGCATTTGCTAAAGAAAATGGTATTTCTTCAAGGCTTAGACATCTTACAAAATTCAATTCTTACTTTTTCATGAATTACAAATATTGTTTTTAAGATGATATGGTACAAAAGGAGATGGACACAGAAGGTAAAAGCTTGATTTAATATTAAAAGTAATTTACATCTTAAAATAAAATTAAGAGTAATTTCTCTTTATTAGATTGAGTCATCTGCCTGCTTAGTGTGCATAAATTATGTCAGTATGCTCAGTAACAATAAACCTTAGGAAATCAACAATTAAATCTTGTTATTTATGGTAATATTCCAGGCTTGTGCACAACTCTATATTCTTCACATTCAGTTGCTCACAGCTAGCATGTTCTATGTAGAGAGAAGGACGTCAGGTCTTAGGCTTCTTCCTTTGTTATACTCCAGAAATAGGAGAAAACAGATATCTTTTCTATCAAGTAAATTCACAATTCCTTTGTCTAAAAATACCCAGGCTATGGTGAGATGGCATCAGGACTATTGCAGGAGACTTATGCCATAACGCTTCCATATTCATTTTTATTTTCTTTTAAGGATTTTTTTTTATCTTGCACTAGAGACATAGCTCAGTGAGCACAGGTGCTTTCCAAGCAAGCCTAAAAATCCAATTTTAATTCCCAGGACCCACATGGTAGCAGGAGAAAATCAACTCCTGTAAGTTGTCCTTTGAATTCTACACATGCAGTATGGCACATAAACGTACATGTGGACATGTACGTGTACACACACACACACACACACACACACACACACTCACATACACACACTCACACAAATGTGTACACACTAAATAGATAAATGTGAAAAATTAAATGAAAATTATTTCTTATCTCTATATGTTTTGTTTGGTTTTACACAGGTTTCTCTGTGTAGCCCTGGCCTTCCTAGAACTCTCTCTGTAGACCAGGCTGGCTTGGAACTCAGAAATCTGCCTACCTCTGCTTCCTGAGTGCTGAGATTAAAGGAGTGTGCCACCACTGCTAATATTCTGTAGAGTTCATCTAGTAAAACCATTTTCAATGGTACATACAGTATACTCTTTATGGTTATATCCATTCAATAAAGGTGTGGTGTGCACTCAATTCCATTCCAGTTGAGTAATCTTTGAACCATGTATAAAAATATTCCAAAATTCTAAAAACAGAATGTATACCATCCTATAGCCAGTATGCTAACCTTAAAGCTAAAAATAATATAATAAATAATTTCTTTTTTTCTGTTAACTATCAACTTTTCAAATTTGAGGTAGATGAATAGATGATGAACTAGACAAGGAAAATGTTTATTCTTTCTGATGTTTCTTAGAAAACGCATGTTCAATTAATTATTTATATAATAGTGTAACACTTTTTTTTCTTACAGGTTCTGTTTGAGATTTAGGTAATAATTGAAACCTTAGTCGGGTGGAGCTTGGATGGTATGTTTTCAGGGACACTTAGTGTGAACAGAGGTTCCACAGGCAGAGAGCAGAGTGACCAAAGGAGCTGAAACATAGAGAACAGTCAGAATATTGATTCCTAAAGCTGGGAGGAGGGGTTTATCCCAAGCACTGCATGACATTGGAGGGTTTGGCTCATTCTCCTTATACTTTAGAAAGTTTTTAAAAGCTAAATACGAGCCCAACATATGCGCATCATTTTCACCCATTCATCTGCCAGGTTATTTCTACAATTCAGATATTGTCAATAATGTTGCCATGAATGAGAGCATGCTGATAACTTTTGAAGATCTTAGTTTCAATCATTGTCTGCCAAAAGAAAAAAAAAACAAAAACAGAAGTGATACTTCTGGATCACCTGATAATTGTAATTTTTGAGGCATTTCTATGTAGCTTTAAGGATAACTGCTCTACTGTCCATTCTCACCAATATCATGTAGGTGTTCTATTTACCACACCTTCCCCAACACTTGCTGTCACTTGTCTCTTTGGAACTAGCCATTCTTAGTGGAATCACACTATACATAACTGTAGCTTTGATCTACCTTTCCCTGATGATCGGGGATGTTCAGTAATTTTTCGCATACTTGGCGGTTTACACGTC
The DNA here is from genome assembly GCF_949786415.1 of Peromyscus eremicus. Taxonomy (NCBI): domain Eukaryota; kingdom Metazoa; phylum Chordata; class Mammalia; order Rodentia; family Cricetidae; genus Peromyscus; species Peromyscus eremicus. The sequence continues at coordinate 19,883,847 of NC_081434.1, read as the reverse complement.
ACTTTTAGAGAAATATCTGTTTAGGATTTTAGGACAGTTTTCAATCAGGTTAATACTTGTTTTAGAATTGATTTCCAGAAGTTTCTCATCTATTTTGGAAAATATTCTTTATTATTCACAGTTTGCATGTATTTTCTCCCATTGTTTATTATTTCCTTGGTGGTGCACAGATAGTTTAGTTTGATCGTACTGCCATTTTAATCTGTTTTTGCTTTTGCTGCTTCTGTATTATTTTCACATCCACGGAACCGTTAAAGGGGCCAATATCACATGTCTCCTTGTTTCTTCTCAGAATACAGATAAACAGATTAAAAAAATATGGCGTGTGCATGGGGTGGAATATTATTCAGCTTTAAAAAACACGGAAAACCCAAAATAAACACAATGCAGAGGATATGTACACACATTCTGCTAAGTGAAATAAATTAGTCACAGAAGGATAAAATCAGTAGGGTCCCATTTATAGGAGACAACAGTGTCAAGCTCATAGTAAACCAACTAGAAAGGCTGGAAGGAGGGGAATGAGAAATTTGCCTGAATGTATGGAGGATTTATGAGTTTTAGTGACATGGTGCCTATGGTCTACAATATTGTTTAAAATCCTTAAAAATCACTGGGAGAGGATCGGGGACATAATTCAGTGGTAAACTTCACACTTAGCACGTTCAAAGCCCTGGATTTGATCTTCAATATTCAAATCAAATCATTCCCGAGATGATACAGCTTTGTTAAGTGTTCTTGAAACAATACAGCAAAACAATAAACATTTTCACGAGGCATGAGAGGATTCAACTCAATAGGTGCTGACTTTTTGAAATGTCTTATTTTCTGGGGGGCAGAGCATGGTAGGGTAAAAAGACTTCAGGGACACAATGATGCTGGAGAAAAGTGATGTCATTTACTTACAGTCAGAATTAATTTCCTTGTTCTTATATGGCTTAGTGTTAAGAAAGATTTTTCTGGCAGCTTAACTCATACTATATCCTGTGAATATCAAGACTGAGAGCACACATAGGCTAAACTTTACTACTCTTACCCATATAAGATACACATGCATAATCACACACATGTGTTTACACATGTATGTATGCACCCATACACATCTATTTCATGTTTCTATTTTCATTACAAAGTTGACCTATTTGGTTCATCTTGGTAGATGCAGCCTTGAGATAGTTTTCCAGTACTGATGTTGAGTGTTCATTGATTGGGTTGTAGGTCACACGTAATAAGCATGAACAGGAAAAAGTGAAAATAGTACATCTCTACAGGTAGTATATTGATTTTTAAATTCCAGAAAGAATGCTACAGTGATTACCCTATTCTAGGAAGTACTTTAAATACTACTAAGTAATTTAGTTTTTGTGAGAATCATAGCCAATAGCTTCTGTTTATATATGTGATCCATTGTATACCCTCATGAAATAATTACCTAAATCAGAAGAGCGACTCAAACTTCACAGATTACCTATATGAGCACAGTCCTAAACACTGAAGGAAGCCAATTAACACCAAACTAAAACAAATGAGATCACATCATTTCCAAAACCAAGGGAATAAACATATAAAACAACAACAACAACAACAGAAAAGGGACTAAAGATGTAGAGCAGCAATACAGCTTCACAGTCTGGTAAGTCCATCTCAATACGCTTCTCACAGGAAATAGGGAATGTTTACAAAAATCTTAGGGGTGTTTTAATCTCTCAGTTTTGAGTTATTCTGAGTAAAATGAATGCAGTTGATTTCACTGTAAAGTCAGTGAAGAGTAGTTCTACGTAGACAATAGAAGACAATGCACAATTACCCAGAACTGAATGTACAAACCAATCATTTCAATTCTATCAGATCCCACCTCTGGGAGGATATCACTTTATCTGGTATTAAAAACTCTTCTACCTGAACAGTTTGCAAGGCTTAGGAAAGCTTAAGTAAGTCCTCATTATCAAGCACGGGAACCGACAACCACCTACTCGTGTGTGTTTGCTTCAATGCTTGGGATCCAAGGAAGCACAGGGGAAATGATTTTAAAGGCAACTTCATCAGTGTCTTGAAAGACAAAGGGAACATGGTTAAGTTCCTTAAACATAAAAGAAACTGACTGGTACAACATGAACTTCATCACAGTGATCTTATTTCACTAGAATTAGAGAGGAAAAGACCTGCTTGAAGACTGAAGACACAAAGTCAAGACTACTGCAGCATAATAAATACTAAATTTATCCACACCACTGGCATGTGGGCACAGACATGGTCTACTTTAGAGAGGAGGAATGAAGATATATGTGCCATTGAAGAAAGTTTTTTAGCTAATTAATGGGTGAAGGAGTCATATTGGACTATAAAGAAAGACTTCTAATAGTTTTATATTACTTTATACCTCTTCTACATGTTCCTTGGGGCCACTGTGTAGACCATTAGGCTTAATAAAACTTTTATCATTACAGTATAAACTAATATTATTTAGTTCTCCTGGGAACACATGGAAGGTCTTTCTTTACAATTTTTAGCTAGCCTCTTGGTTCTCTGAAAAATTTCTAGGTCATTCATCACTGCAGTTCATATTTCCCAGATGCCATATTTAGCTGAACTGATGTAGAAGAGAATCTTCCTGTAAACCTCATCATGTACCATGACCTGGTTTTAACAAGACACTAATAGTTTCACTCTATATTGGCTTTTTTATCTAGGGTCCTATTTAGGAGAAAGTGATGCTCCTGAGTCAGTGAGTAAGTCGATCTGTCGCTTATATGTCTAGCTCACCAAATGGTTTCATTAGTTGCTAAAGGACTTTTCCTCTTTCCTCCTCCTCTTCCTCCTCCTTTCTTCCTCCTCATTCTTATTTTTATTGCTATTCTTCTTCTTTTTCTTTTGGTGAAGGGTGCTAAGTGAGGAAGTTTGAAAGTCCATTTCAGAAAGATGTTCCCATTTTAAGTTTTATATACATTTATTTATTTACTTAGGAAATTAGTCACGACTTTGAAGATTGTATTATATATTTAAATTACAGCCAAAAAAAAAAAAAAAAAAACCACAAACCACATGACAAAAAGTTCTGGAACTCATGCTGCTACTTAAAATAGTAGCTTAGAGAAATCAAGGATGTCAAAAAGATTTATAAAAGAGTGAACTTTAACAAAGTTAAAATCCCAAACAAAGCCGGGCGGTGGTGGCGCACGCCTTTAATCCCAGCACTCGGGAGGCAGAGCCAGGCGGATCTCTGTGAGTTCGAGGCCAGCCTGGTCTCCAAAGCGAGTTCCAGGAAAGGCGCAAAACTACACAGAGAAACCCTGTCTCGAAAAACCAAAAAAAAAAAAAAAAAAAAAAAAAAAAAAAAAAAAAAAAAAAAAATCCCAAACAGTTAAGCTCTCTTTCACCTTCCCCTTTTACTTTCTTTTATGACAAGCAAAACTTCCAGTACGTATGAGTAGGAAAGTTGCCATTTTGCTCAATTTCTTTGCAAACATGTGACTATTAGACTGCAAAACAAATGTAAGATTTTCAGTTCTACATAAATTACTTTGAATTACAATGAAACGTGAAAGCAGTTTGTTCTAGAAGCCAGTTCTTCCTGTGGCTGTGAGTTGCTTTCAGAGACACTGCAGAATGTCTTTGTTTCTTGGATCCTGGAGTTCAAACTCTTTAGAAAAACATCCCTCAGAACATGGCCTGCTTCTGGGGCCTCTCTGATCACAACATCACATTCAAATGTACTTAGAGTTCCAGAGGACATAAAGGCACCTCCGACTGTTATCACACTTTTCCACTGAGTCCCTTCATAGCTTATGGAGTCAGCACAACTGTGTTTTTATTAGTCTGAAATGGGGTAGACATCAGTAGCATTCTGTGATGGGTACACAAAAACTTACAAAGCCCTTACATCTAATGTTTTGTATTGTAAACTAAACCCTGTATGTTTGTTTGATTGTTTTTTTTTTTTTTTTTTGGCATCTCTTGCTAGAATTATCCACTGAAATACTGTGCTTATGAAGTCTCCCTTTTATAGTTGGTAGGAAAGTCTCTCCAGTGGAAAATATTCTCATTTACATTTAGAAGTTGCAGCACCAATTCTTAAACAATGTCTTTGAGATATCAGCTGTACAAAGGAGGATGAAAGACTATTTGAAGCTCAATAAAACCCGCTCTTCATGTAAGACAGCTTTTTAAATTACAAACATTATTAAAAAATGTAATTTCAACAGCTCTAAGCAGACATCTTAAATGGACAAATTCACTGTTACTTGTAATTTTATACTTGATAAAAATAAAACCACCTATATTTAATAAGAAAAATCTTTGCTCTGGTTGAGTCAGTTATTACTTAAGAGCACTTTTGGAGACAGCATTTTATATTTGGAAAAAAAACTGAGTGACTGAACAATTTGTGGTAAAAAATGATGACAAAATGAGCTTTAAGGTGAGCATATTATAATAATAAATATATATGAAAAGAATTTCACACAGGTCATGCAAATATAACATCCTTAGGACCTGTGAATACTCTTCCGAGTTGGAATTATAAACAGCTTGAAAGTGGTTCACACGGGCATAAATGGAAAATGTATCTAAGGGATGTGCCCATTCCTTTGTTTATACCCACACGTAGAAAAGAAGCAGTAAAACTTCGTGAGCACTGGCAGGAATGCATGCACGTCCACTGACCTTTGGGAAACACCCGAGTATCACTGTGGGAGAGGCAGGCATCACCCCAAGACAACAACAACGGACTATGACAGGGAGATGGCAGACAGCCCCTGCTCTGTTTGTGAAGTCAAAGAGAACGCCCATGTGTTTGCTGATTCCTTGGTTGTCTCCTGCTCCTCAGTTATTAGCTAGTTGGCCCTGTGAGCAGTGTTTGTCTTGCTTCTGGCCACACGTGCCTCCAAAGTGCAATCCTTTACAGAAGGGTGTATGGAAAGGAAGAGATCTTTATCTTAGACTACAACCTTCATCACACGATAAGATGTCAAATGTGCCCCCCAGTGAGGATTTTTTCTCTTGAACATGATAATGTGCACAGAATCCTGAAAGCCTCTGCTATCCAATGGAGCTCCATAATGATTTACATAGTAAGAAGAAATTCAGGAAATGTTAGAGTATGAGGGGTAAAATAGGATTCAGTCATTGTTTTTAAAAACGACTTCTCAGCTATATAGTTCATGTACTGTTAAGGACTTACTCCATTTTACAGGGGTTCAGTATTTATTTGCTGAGTATTTAAAAATACCTTTAAAAATCAATCTCTCTCTCTCTCTCTCTCTCTCTCTCTCTCTCTCTCTCTCTCTCTCTCCATTTTGCCTTATAAAGTAAAAAGAAAAAATATATTTGGGCCAGCTCAGAGAATTCTGGCTCTCAAAAAAATGCAGGGAACAAAGGCTTTCCTTTTGAAAGAAATAAAAAATAATTCTGGCTCTACCCACCTACTGGCTGTATGACCACAGGTAAATTACTTAATCTTTCTGAGCCCATTGGAAAGCTGCAGAAATAAAGTAATATTTCTTAATCCCAGAGGGTTTTTACATTAGCCGAAATAATGTGAGGATTGAGTTAAGGCGCCTAAGTGCTTCACAGGTAGCAGAATGAGAAAGCAGGGGAGTTTTCTCTAAGGTAGAGAGAAAAAAAGGCATTTTCAGTTAAACAAAAAGGAAAAGAAACAAATGCCTCTAATGTATTCTCAATAATAGAGATACATAAATACTGCCCAGCAGATGGAAACTAATCACATTTTTGTCCATCAGCTTTTACCATTCAGTAGATGCCTGGTAGAAGCTGGATGTACACTTGGTCAACAAATCCACGTATATAATATATAATATAATATACGATACATGATATTATACACACACACATATATGTATATATATACGATGGTGAAAGTGTAAAATCCAATGTGAAGATCTACAGATTCATAATGCCTATTCTAAATGCATATACATGTATATAAATATCTATATATAAATATATAGAGATATACAAGATCATTGTGATGTATAGGCTTTGGGTATGGTTAATTTTGGTATGTAATTATCTTTTCTTTCAAAATTTTTAAATAATAAAGTTAATTTAATTAAAAAGAAAAGAAATTAACAGAGAGGAAGCCAGACTTGAAATATAAGCAGTGAGTCTCCAGATTCCTTGACTGCCTGATGTATATAGATGTAACTGACATTAGATAGGCCGTGGGCCTAAGAGAAAACCCACTACTATGGTTTCATCTTACAGATCTTTTGCTTACTTATTATGGCTTCTGGTTCTGTGTTTTTATGAGGTTTGTGTGTGTGTGCAAATGTGTGTCTCTGTGTCTGTTTGTGACTCATACTCAAAGGTATTTTTGGAAATTTTTTTTCTTCTTATAATGATTAATTCTTTGTGTGTGATTTTTTTTTTCATCTTACAGATCTTTTGCTTACTTATTATGGCTTCTGGTTCTGTGTTTTTATGAGGTTTGTGTGTGTGTGCAAATGTGTGTCTCTGTGTCTGTTTGTGACTCATAGATCAGTGTCTTGCTTAACCACTGTCAGAGAGACTTCCTCCTGTGGTACATAGAAACAGACCCAAACTGGAAAAACGTGCAGAGAGGAAGAGACCTTGGAATACTCAATTTTAAATGAGAGGTCTCAATCAAATCCCTCCCCTCAGGGTTTAGGGAACTCTGCAGAAGAGGAGGCAGACAGATTGTAAGAGCCAGTGGTGGTGGAAGACACCAAAAAAAAAAAAAAACAAAACAAAACAAAAAAAAAAAAAAAAAAAAAACCAAAAAACAAGGCCTTCTAGAAACAATAGAATTGATGCACATATGAACTCCAAGAGACCGTGGTGTCATGTGCAGGGCTTGAATTGGTCTAAGTTAGACAGGGTCCCAACAGTGAGAAGGAAAGTGGACACAAATCCCCATTCCTAAACCAGAAGGTATGTCTAATTGACAGCAGTTCTCAAAGGAAAAATCAATTTTCCCCAGTGGAGTCTGACAGCGTGTTCATACAACACCCTATGGCCAGTATAGTTGGCCAAAGCAAAAGGAACTCAAAGGTATTTTTGGAAATTTTTTTTCTTCTTATAATGATTAATTCTTTGTGTGTGATTTTTTTTCGCCTTACAGATCTTTTGCTTACGTATTATGGCTTCTGGTTCTGTGTTTTTATGAGGTTTGTGTGTGTGTGCAAATGTGTGTCTCTGTGTCTGTTTGTGATTCTTGTTTGTTTTTTTTTGGGGGGGTTCTTTTCTTTTTCTATTTGTTTGTTTCATCCTATTTTGTTTTGTTTTTATTTTAGCTTATTTTATCTTATTATTCCTATTTTTTTAGATACCTGATTGTTTTCTACTGAGAAAGAGAAAGAAAGGTTATGGATTTGGATGAGTGGGGGAATAGGGAGGATCTGAGAGGAGTTGGGGGAAGGAAAACTGTAATCTGAATATATTGTATGAAAAATATCTACTTTGAGTAAAAAAGTTATGTTATAGCTACTTCTCAAAATATTATTTACTTTTTGTGAAACATGATCAAATGCATACATGCTACCAGTTACCCCATCATTACTAAGGAACTCTCTCTCACACAACACATTTCAATTCTATTCAGAGAAAGAATGTACCTGCATTCAAAACAGCATAAAGCACCTTAGTTTTACATTGTTTCTTCTTGTCCTCAAAGTTTCCACTTTTATCCATGCACCCTGACCTCTTACACTAAATCATTCACGCAAATTAATTTAATTTTAGCGAAGGAACAGTGTTAGTCTTAAGCTGTACATTTGACCTTGAAAATTTCAGCAGATATGAGAAGACGCAGTTGGGTTGTGAGATGATCACGGTGCAGAAGAACAATGTCTGTCTCTCCTCCCCCCCTCCCTCCGCCCCCAACTTAAATCTGCTAGACACAGGGCAAGAAAAGACTATATTCTTCCTGGTCGACAACACGAAGGCCACCAATTTCACCAAGTAGTATGGTTTGAATATGTTCGTCAGAACACAAATATTGAAGGGCCCAAGAGATCACTCAGCAGATGAGAGCATATATTGCTGTTCCAGAGAATATAAGTCCTGGTAACAGTGTACACATCTGGATGCTCACAATTGTCTATGACTCCAGCTCCAGGGATCCATTGTCTCCCTGTGGTTACCCCAGGCACCTGTATCCACCATGTGCACATCCCCCCTTCTTCCCCACACAAATATATAATTAAATATAAAATCTTTAAGAAATTTAAATATTGAAATCTACCCCCACCGTCACATAGTGACCCGATCAGATGTGATGGCCTTTGGGAAGTGATTATCACGTAAAGGTCCTATCCTCTGGCATGGAATTAGTGCTCATCCAAAGTAAGCCTGGGGAGCTTGTCTGTTAATGCTTCCATGATGGAGAAGACACATATTTGCACACACAAAAATCTCATAAAAACACAGAACCAGAAGCCATAATATATAAGCAAAAGACACATAAAAGATGCCATTTTTTAAGGAAGAGACTTCCCAGACTCTAAAGCTGTAATTAATGCTTTTCTGTTGTTTGTGAATTACCCGGCCTTAAAGCATTTTGTTACAGCACTTCAAATGCACTGAAATAATAACTAGACATGATAAAGAAAGCTCATGCTTCTTCTTGAAGTCCATTTTTCTTTTTTGATACTACTCAAGATCTACCGTCAGGGCCAGAATAGAGTGTTTGAATACAGATCAAGTAATGCTTTTCTCACCTCCTGAATTCTGACCCTTCTGGTTTTCCAGATGCTACCTCAATATGTCGTGCTGTACAGCAGCTGGCCAGAGCTGCACAAAACTCCTAAAGCATTGTTATCTATTTGAAAAAAAAAAGTTTGCCTTTTAACTACTTCAAAATTATCTTAGAACCCCTGTTTTAACCGTCACATCAAAATGAAGCCGAATTAATGATGGGAAAGGATGAAATAAAAGCCCTTGAATTATGAAATTATAAAACTGAAAAGAAAAATCTCTCAAGGCACATGAACGGAGCGTCTGCACTCACAGCTTCCCCTTCTTCAAGGTAGAGATAAAGATTTTAATTAGCTCCCTTCAAAACTGTTGTTAACACTAAAATAAAAATTCCATCATCACTTCCTTTTCACATCATCCTCAAGGATGATCCTCTGCCCAAAATAGAAATTAAATTCCACATTCACATTGCAATGAAAGGACTGAGAAATGCAGTACAGGCAATATTGCATTTTAGCACACATTACCAACTTAATATCTAGTATTCATTATGTATGTGTTTCTGTGTCCTATATATGTGTTACCTATATGCTTTGATTCATGTATTATACTTAAGACAACCTTAAATGAAAAATACATAATTAAAGATATTTAAAATAACATCTGTGCATGGTGATGCCTGCAAGTAATTCCAGCAACTGGGAAATAGAGGACTGATGATCAGGAGTTCAAGGCCATCCTTGCTACACTGAGAGCAGAGAGTTAGTCTGGGTTGCAGAAGACCCTTCCTCAGAAAATCAAAATAATGAAACAAATAAATAAATTTGCATTGTTAACTTTAACAAACATTCCATTACTGAAAAAAAAGGGAAAATTTCCTCCATAATCACCATATGTAAGTACTGGTAAAGTTAAAATTAGTTCGCTATTATTATACTTACATACATTTATGTTCTCTCTCTCCTTTTCAATATAGTCTTATCAGAGCAAAAGTTTGGAAGAGCACCATGTGAGACCATTTTACTGATGTCTGCCACTCAATACTAATCATCTCGAGGACTAATTATTACACTTTCAAATATGAAGTTTATGTAAAAGTGCTACGTGGAAAGTAAACACAAAGATTTTTTTTTTAAATCAAATATTTGTTTATTTCAGTTGGAGAATGCAGTAACAGGAGACACTTGGAGTTAATTCTGCAGTGATAATGTGCAGCGACCTTGTTTCCACTGTCAAGGTGACTTCCGGACATACTGAGTGAATCTTCACACAGAACGGCACCACAGAGAAAACAACATGTGTCAGCCCTGTGGGTGGAAGGGACGTGCAATTTAAAATGTCTAATTACACGTTTCACCTCAGGTAAACATCCTGGAAAAGACACGATTTTCTGCAGATTAATGCATTCCTTCTTTGGGGCCACAGATAAAGTAGCAAGGAAAAATGTAACTATTATTTTTCTGCTATTCTTTAAGTCTTCCAAGGAGTATACCAAGTGCCTGGGTCTGCCATGTAAATCTACAACTTGACCTGACTATCAGTGACTCTAAAATATAATAAATTAAAATGCTAGCATATATAGAAATATCATTGAGGATTGCTTTTGATGTCTGAGTAAGTTTAAAAATCAGGACTGATGAAGGACCCCAGCAACCCAGAGCGGCATAGATACAAACTCTGATGCATTATTTTCTCCCTTCCCTTTCCTACATTCTTTTTCTTTTTGTGTTCTTTCTTCTTTACTTTTTGAATTTTCTATAAAAAAAAATAGAAATATCTCCACCTTCAAAATATCGTTTGTGTTGGTCAATCTCACTCTGCTGGTTTTAATTTTTCACACTGTATAAAACTTTGTGCTTACTGGACGCCCATATTCCCTTAAACACTGCTTCTGGTGTATGCTAGCTTATAGTATGTTAAGATGATGATTTCAACTCTGTTCAAATGGGCCATGATTTTAGGATTTGACGATGACGGTGCTGGACTGCAATATACGTCAGGCTCTCCATACACACACTCTCAGGACTTAGAAATATATAGTGTGGAAATAAAGAGAGGAACCAGTTGCATCTAAGTGCCCCTTAAGCTACATCCAGCACAAGCTATGGGTGCAACAGAGCATGCTTACCACGCTGCACTGAAAAGGGGCACTCCAGATGAGACAGAGTCAGGCCAGTACACATTCAGTGTCTCCAGCCTTTGTCTGCATCCCATGCTCCAGTACTTGCTCCAAACCTTACATTTACCAGTCTTCGGAGCCCTTTGTCCAGCCTCCCCATGCTACAACTCAACCACAGGACTCGTTTCTCTTTTAGACACACCCATTTACACACACACACACACACACACACACACACACACATACACAAATGGATAAAGACAAAAAAAATCAATTAAAGGAAATGAACAAATCAACAACAAATCACTCCAGGATGCAGATGGTGATTTAAGCACTCTGTGCAGTAAATACCACCCGAACCCCAAATCTCTTTTCATGGCACAGAAAGAGAGTGACATCCGGGACATCTTTGTATAGTAGTGGCCATTTCAGGAGACCAGAAGCTACAATGTACATTAAACTATTGATTTATCTTTGCCCTGTTGGGAAAGAAAAAGAAGAAAAAATATCTGGGTTGTAGAAATAGAATGACTTTATTGTGCTGAAACATGACAAAACGGATGTCTAGGAATACTCTAGAATTGCCAATAAATTAACAGTGACAACCGTGCTAGTTGGTATAGCCACTATACAGTGTTTGTCTGCACAGAGGATGAGTCACAGCGTCCTGACAACTTGTGCTGAATTGGAAGCAAATTGGAGCTATAATTTATAGTACAATAGAACCCATGACAGAGGCACATGTGGTCCAGGCTCTTTAAATATTCTATAAATAATAGCTGGGAGACGCCCGGCTGACACTGAGCAGGGCTGCATGATGAATCATCAGGTAGCTTAAGTAAAACCCTGCCTGATGAAATGCTTTGTTTTCAAACCACCTGCATCAGTGTCTGCAGGAGCAGGACAGATCAAATTGTTCTCAGTTTTAGTTTGTTTTGTTCGTCAAAAAAGAAAAGCAGACAGGCTCATGAATGATAAGTTTTATTACATTACAAAGCTGAGGTCTAACTGGAGTCCCAAGTGTTGTGTAATTCTGTGCATCGTCTGCATTTGGGGCCTGGGATTTTAGAGCTGGGCCATGGGTAAGAGGGAGCTAGTCCAATGATGGAGCTCATGGCTTGGGGTTGTATGCTGGTGATTTTATTTTGGTCTTTATGGTATGGATAATTCATTTTTCTACCCTTCACTTCGGGAGTCTTTCCTGTTTATTTCACCAACCAGCTACCAGATGCTCTATCGGCTAAGCTAATTAGTGGAGTCTCCTTCCAAAGCCGGAGCTTGCTGAGTGTGGTCATTAGAGCAGGCAGAAGGGAGGACACTAGAGACACCCTAGATGACACATATGCTCCAGTAAGCCATCTCATAGCCAAGTCACGGGGTGCAGTGTGGCATCTGCAGTGACACAGAGCAAAATATTCACTCAGGTGAACACAAATATCAGGTCATTCATCTGTCTTTTATTTACCGCAATGCTCAACGGTGGACTAAAGATCACGGTCTGGGCACTGACTCATAGTATATATGAACAGTCTTATTTATGTTAAGCAGCCATCTTTTATACAGTCACAGAGGGACATCACATATGAAATGATATACTTAACACTAGTAGACACCTTAGAGTACGCCAGCCACTCTGGAACTCTTACATTATTAAAACTCAAGTCGTTCTGAAAATGTAAATAAGACCAGTTTTCATTTGACTTGGCTGTAGGTGAACGCGCACACCCAGGCATGGGCATGGGAAGCATCTTCTCTCTCTGCCTTATTTCTTTCAGACAAGGTCTCTCAAGGCACCTGGAGCTAGGTTGGCAGCCAGCAAGGTGCAAGTATCCTCTACGTCCACCCCATGTCACTGGGATTATAGACGAGCATGTGCCTACACTGAGCTTTTCATGTGGTGACTGGGGATTCAAACTCAGGTCCTTACACTCATATAGCCAGTGCTCTTACCTATTGACCCACTAACCCAGCCACTCATTGATTTTTACGGTAAAACTCCAAATAATCTCTGAATTCTCATTTCCCCTGACATCTTGTTTCATATCAGTTACTCCCTCATGTATCTTTCTTGCCTACTAAACTGGTATCTACTACATGAACATACCAGCTTTATGTCTCACCTGTATTTGGGTCCTGGAGTTCAATATATAGTAATTATCTTATATGTTTTGCTTAAAAAATTAAGTAAATGAAGCTGTTGGCCCCATAACAGAGTGACATTTAAATAATTAGGAGATGATGAAAACTTTTGACCACAAAGCAAAAAATTTCATTTTGTAAAAAGTTCACTTTAAGGATTTATCATGAAATAATTGGGTGACTAAACTAAACAAAAAGTCAACTCACATAAGAGTCTGGGTTTAATTATTCCAGGGAAATAAATCATCTGATTACAACAGGATCACCTAATTTCTTACCCAAACTATGTAGCTCCATTATACTATAAAACTGCATGTCTTGATGTCTATGGCTAATGCTGTTTTGTACTCAAAATTAAAAAAAAGAAAACACATAGAAACCAAAAACTTATTATTCCCCTTTGAAGTAGTTGACATTTGGTCCTTTGTTCCTTGGTGCAATGGCTACTCCATTTTGATGTAAAAATTCAGGCCATGTTTTAGGGATGTTAGGAGAAAAACACAATTATTGACTCCATAAAAATGTTCATCAAAGAACTGTGGTTAAGAGAACCAATTTGAGCCAAACCACCTAATTAAGGATGCACTGTCTATTCAAGTGATATTATATATTTGAAGTAACTTTGTTGTGGTTTGTGAACTTGGGATAAGCAATGAAGCATTTGAATACAACTGTTTTGTGTCTTAGCTTTTTCAGTTTTTTTAGCTAGTGTCTTTTAATGGACGTCTTTAGCCTCTTTGAAACATGTTGTCTATTGCTATGAAAGGATGCTCACAGTTTCTACAAATGTTGCTGGATCTTCAGGAAATAACACATGAAAAAGTGCCATGAACATTTGTATCCTTTACCAAAAGTTAGCTCTGCATTGCATCACTCAGGCTTATTGGAACCTGTCAAAGTATACATTTCCACTAGAAATATATGCAATGTCTCATCATCTGTCTATCACTTTAGCATATGAAAATACATTCCAGAAAGGCATCTTATTGTACTAAATGGACTACGATGCATACACTCAAGAAACATTCTAAGGAAGAGTTCCACTGGAGGTTAACACAATGACATGGCATGTTCATGCACCAAATTACTGACTGCAGTGGTGATCTGCAACAGAGTGCTAGAGAAAAATGTCATCAGTGTAAAATTATATATTTATATACTATCAAGAGCCAACAAAGTTTTATATCAAACTGATGACTACAGTTACTATTAGAAGACATAATTCCATTGAGAGTTTCTTCTTGTGCTTTTTTTTAATGGAGTACATTAATTAAACATAAAAAACTAAAATATGTATAACTTTTGAGATAAAGGTTATTCTCTTCCATGAAGAAACCGGTAATAATGGCCACCTCATCTATTCTTCCAGCAAGCATTTCATCACTGAGCTACATTTCCCCACACCGATCTTTGTATTAAATAAGAAGCAAATTCATATCTCAAGGTTATTCCTCAGATAATTACCCATCATTTAGGCTGTCCATTTTCTCATGTTTCCTGTTTGCTCTTTCAGGCTACCAAACAGGCACCCTATTAGTCCCATTTGTGGACACTGGCCTTCCCATTAGTTTCTTCCTCAAGGTATGGAATAAGAAAGAAAGAGTTGAATGTCTACTACATTTTGTCCTTCAGAAATGAATTTCTAAGAAATGCTCTTGAAATAAGAAATACCTGTTTCTACAATAACCCACGCTGATATGAAATTCAGGACATCTTCAGTTATGTTTTTACAAATCAAAATCTCTTATAGAAGTATAATTTAAAGTCCCCTTGTCTACAGAAAAAGAAATCAGGAACTCTTGCAGTTCCATTTTATGATTTCTGTTGTAAAGCATCTTAGATGTTTTCTCCAGCAGTGACTCAGAAGCACACTGTCCATTAACCTTTAGAGTACAGATACTTGGAAATGAACAGCAAATGAAATGAGGCTTTGGTTGAGGTCTCCTCAAGTGAGTAGTGTTAGGTTTTCAAAGCTAAGCTGAATGACTTTGTGAGAACTCCCATCTTCTGTTCTCTCTTGGAAGAGTCTTCACAACCAGTAGACACAACTTATGCGTTATCATATCCTTGCCCAGAAATCGTTTGACATTGCTTTACAAAGGGAGTGGAAATCTTATTTCATACTCAATACAGAAATTATCTATACAATAAATTAACAGGCTTTACCACAAGTACTCCATTAGAATTCTGTATCTCCCAAGATTACAATAAAACTTCTAATGCATGCTATTGGAACTTTAATATTTTCAGTTCCAAAATAATTACCCATATTAACCTTGGGATAAATGTTTTTCTTAATTATCATGTTTGACTAGGAGAAGTACTGCAGCCAATTGCTTGCCAATGAAAGGTAGATGTGACCCTATTTGAGGAACATAAGTTCAAATTTGTTATAATATAATGTTAGGACTCTGCTTAGTTTCTTTCTCTCCTTCCTTCTTTCCTCCCTCCCTCCCTTCTCTCTCTTTCTTTCTTTCTTACAAAGGGATTTAACTCCAGCTTCTGTAAGAAACTTTCACTTGAGAAAGCAGAACTAGAGACAGCAGGCATTAGATATTAGAATGTGTTGTGGAAGCACCTCTCCGGACATTGTGTAGATACTTAGCTCTTTTTTTTTGTTTGTGCTGTGCACATGAACTGAAAGATACTATTTGAAATGCTAACATGTTCAGTTTCATTTATGATGCTCATATGCCTGTGATAAGATGAAAGGAAATGCAATCTTGATCAGATTAGAATCTTGAGAAGCTGCCAGTCAACACTGCTTGTCAAGCTTGCATTGGTTAAATTCATATAATCTTACATACACACAAATATAATGAATGCAAATGTATTCCATGAACTCTAAGTTAATAAGCAGAATAAATCTGCCTTCATTTGTAGTATTATATAAGAAACATAAAGTGACCAGCAATTGGCATATATCTGTAAAATGTGTATCATTAATAGTATATTTTCATTAAAATGCAGGTTATAAACTCTAATAAATACTGCAAGCATCATTAATTTTCTGTTGCAGTGTATTATAAAAATTTAAAGGCTGCAATTAACCTGACTTAAGTGTTTCTTACAAGCCAGCTGTTAACTTATGGATGAAATAGTACATTTTCTAAATTATATTTAGATTAGGAGTAAAGATAGCAACCTGACTAAAAATGAAAATTAAATATGTCATTAATTGCTGAAAGTGTTATTGTATGACTAAGCTATTCATTTTGAAAGACTTTAATATTATACATTATAGTAAATCTGATTTAAAAGTTACCCAAGAAATGTGTTCTTTACCTAGTTAAATGATTAAAATATTTGTGGGCAATTGCATGCAGAAAATTTATACCTTTTTTCTGCATTTTGTTATCCTCCATCTATTTTTACATGTGACATTTCTATTATTCATCAAAATTCTCTGAAAAATTAACTAAAAAGTCATAGCTCATATTTTATAATGTTACTCAACTATGGATGCATTTTACTAACTGACAGGTAAAGTGGGGGGTATGGGGTGGATAACTAACAATGAAGACTTTTTAAAAAGTCACATGTAAACCTAGCCTTGTAGTATGTATTGGAAGGAAAGAGCTGTCATTTTTTTTGCTTGTCTTCTTCCCTTTAAGGATGTTAGAAAAGACAGAAATAGGTCATAAGAAGACTCAGTCTGGAGAGTCATGTCAATTTGGGAAATTATTGGATAATATTGTAGACACAGCACAGCAGCAACTCTGAAGGTTGTTGGTTGCCACATGATGAAGCTGGGACATGTGTCATGAGAAGCAGTTCCATTGATTAGTTTTGTGCTTTGGGTCAAGGAAACTGGTAATTATAAGGTTAAACGACATAAGGACTGGAAAGGGATGGTGCAGACACAGGGAGAGGAGAAAGAGGAGAGACAGAAGAGTGAGCTAGCTAGCTGGGGGTGGATTCTAACAAGGATTCCAATGAATGTGGACCATTTCCCTTCTATCTGACCTTTGATTCTATTTCCTGAGTCGAGAGCTGGTGCAGGCTATTGGGATAAATTGATAAATTCTCCACAAATCCACGTTATTCTTGGGTTTGGAACAAAAAGGAAGAAAGTAAGCCAGATTCTACTGCTCTTAATGATCATAAAATTACATGAGATATAGTTGCTGATACTTGAGTGACAATGGGAACTGAGAAGAACTATACCCTTCCCCTTTAGAAGGAAGTAGTCCGCCTTCACTTGTGTTGCCTTTGTTTGACTGCAGATAAATTAGTCATATTTCCATTCGCTCAAGAACATTTTAGATAGAAACGAAGACTGTAGATTGGAGAAAGCAAAAAGCAACTGTGTTGGCATTTAATTGCAGAAATGATGATCAATATTTCTAATAAGAGTCTTTTTTTGTCGGGGAGAGTCATGAAGAACAGCTGTGCTAAGGAAATATGGGACTGGATATGGCACAGTTCCCTAAGGGGGCTGCTGTTGGATGGTGAACAAGAGTTATCTTCTATCTTTCCAAAGAAGGTCATGGATGGAGCACATAAGATTTTTCTAAGAGTTTCTTTCACAATGAAAAATTGCATCTCTTTTTTGTTAAGATATTAAATGGTGTGTGTGCGCGTGTGTGCGTGTGTGTGTGTGTTCTATTAAGGAATGTTCTAAATGGTATGAATCTGGTCAAATTATTCTAACAGAATGAACAATTAAATATTCAACATCACCAGTTAAATTTAGTAAGACAGATGCACATAAGGTTTGAATGTTGACCTTTCTGAAAGGAGAGGTATTGTTGGACCAGTTCACTAATCTAATTTGACATATTACTATAGAGAGTTTGAATTTTACTGAGTTATAAAAAGCTGCCATGACCATTGCTCTCTCTTTAGGAAAATGCACCCCCCCAAAAAAAATAAAATTGAACTGCAAGGAATCATTTATGATTTTCAGTTGCAAAGTAATTTTGCCATGCTATATTTTATGTAGATAAAGTAAAATCACTGAATTAATTTGGAAATATTTACTTTAATTCGTTCTCATGATGTTTGATCTCATATAACAAAAAGATAAGCTTAAAAAGAAAAACGGAAATCCTAATATTGGAATAGAGAATTAAAATCTGTCTGGAGAGCCAACCTTTCTTGTGATTGGAGAATAGCAAAAAGAATTATTTTCAATCAGATGAAGAAATAAGTATCGTTAGTCAGCATTCGCTGGGTATTGGCTAAATAAAGTATATTTTTCTATAATTGGGGACTAGCATTGAAGGCGTTCTCACTTAGGTGGATAAATGACAAGCGTTACTTTATGCGGTTATGCCTATCTGTTTTACAGAGCTACGTATATATCTATAAAATACACCAAACACAACAGACCTGTTTAACCTGTGGGAAATGGTAAAATCTCACAATGATTTTGGCCATCAGAACCTTCTATTATTACCTCACAATTGTAGATCACTGGGTGACACTAATGATATCCTTACTTTCTCTCAGGATATGAAAATAAACACAGGTCCTTCTCACCCCATACAGTGCAGTTGCCTGTGGACTTTAGAGTTAGTTTCTCCTGGAAAGAGGGGACTGGATTAAGTATATGGATCTCCATGGAGCTGTGTAATTATTCTGTATTGATTTTAATTATCCTCAAAGCACGAAACCACTGGGCTCTCTTTCCAAAGCCACGACCTTAATGTTCTAGGGTCCTGCTCTTTCCCCTGTTAATGCAGTTCCCTTGTCTTTATAGGAAAAATGAATGCTTCCGATAAAGCTTTAGGAAGCACTTGCCTTTTCACACTGAAAATAAAAAACGTAAATCCTGACAGTAAGATTTAAGAGTAGGAGCTTTGCAAGTTTAGAAGGTGACTTTGATCCCAGGTGTCTGGAAAACAAGAATATGAAAAGCCATATTCTCTTTAATAACTTATGGTCCACATTTGCATTTAAATGAAATATCTTTTGAAATGCTTTCTTTCTTTCTTTCTTTCTTTCTTTCTTTCTTTCTTTCTTTCTTTCTTTCTTTCTTTTTTAAAAACTATTCAACATTTCATTTTATGAACTTGGCTTATCTTATTTTAGAGAAACACCTGATTAAAAGTTTTATGCTGGGGCAGGGAATTCAGAATTTCCAGATAAGCTAGCCCTCTGTTTATGGTGTTTGGTAACGTCATGATAGATGCTTCTCCCAAGAGACAGGTATTCACAGGTACCACCCTCATGCAATAAACCCTTAGAGGAACAAAGAGTAACAATAGCCAGAAATATTATTCATTTTTAACATTCTTAAGCAGAGTACCTCTGATTTCTGGAAATTTCTATTCTGCTAATTGTTTTTGTCCTCATTACTCTACAAAAGCAGCTGCTGTGTGAACTACACAAAACAACAGATGTTCCCACAGTGCTACTGTGCATAATGGCACTTCCCAGACAGCTTAGCTCTGTGCTATCAACTTACGTCAAATTTACTTTGTAATTTCTGTTATGAGTAAATCATGAAGGATAGTCACAGGACTCAACACACTTACATTACTGATGCATTATTCTTTTCCATAATTTATTGTCATTGGTGTGCTTACATATATGTGAATGTGAGCAGACATTTTTATTCCCTCTCCCTTTTCCCTTGCCCCTGTGTAAATAGATGGAGGGCCATTATGCCAGATCATATGTCCATAGAAACCCAAGGATAAAAGGGATATCACAAAAGCAATGGGGCACTCCAGAAGGCAATCTGGTGAACTGTTGCTAATTCACACCGTACTGCAAGGTTTCCTTATCACGACAACCACATTTCTCAATTCTATGCCACTACAGCTTCACCCTATTAAACCTAGACGGAAGGTTGAGTCTTCAGACATGGCTTGCTGAGTGCTGGCACGATTAGGAGTTACTCCCTAATGGCTGTTGGAAATCATATGCTCCTTTTGTGTCATTTCATATTTCATATGTGTGTGTGTGTGTGTGTGTGTGTGTGTGTGTGTGTGTGTGTACTAAAGGGGAAAAATGGAAGAAAATGACTGGAAAAGAAAGAAAAAGATCCCAAGAATTTCACTACTATGGGGAAGAAGAAAGAGACTGAAAAAGGAAAGAGTGGAATTGGAAAGTACTGGGGTCTTCAGCCCTGGCTGTGAATGTGTTATGACCCCCAGCCCAAAACTTCTACATAAATAGTTAATTATCTCACCATCCCATTCCATTGTATCAGCATCACATTAGTGACACTAAATTATGACCTCACCAATATTAGTCATAGCTGCTCTTGCTCAAATAACTGGAAAAGCCCATTAATTACCCCCAAACAGCTTCCAAATAAATAAAATTTTTTAAAAAAATCCATAACTTTCAGAGGACTATCTGAGTCATTTTTCTTATTGACAATTAAAAAATGCTTTTCTAATAGTTTCTGGCATTGCAGAAATAGAGTTTTCAAAAAGCTCTGGCAATTCCCCATGCCTCTAATATTAGTACGTGGGAGGCAGAGACAGGAAGATCTCTGTCAATAGGAGACATCCTGGTCTACAAAGTGAGTTCCAGACTAGTTAGAGGAACATACTGAGATCTTGGCTAAAAACAGAACAAAACAAAACAAAAACAGCAGCAGCAACAACAAAAACCCAAAACACCCATAAAAAAGACTTTAGAATTATCACAGCTCTTTAGAAAAACGAGCCACAGACACCCTTTGCCTTTGAACTCCTGTTTGAAGGTAAGCAGCTGGTCACATAAGGATGTGAGTAGTATACCGGAGTCATTGTGCATCCTGACTCACCCTTAAGACAACATCTTTGTAATGTATCCACATCCCTTTCCTAGTCATCACCACAGTTTTGGTGCATGGAAGTCCTAAAAAGATGATGATTAATTCTCTTTCAATGATAATCTTCTGGCCAGTCGCCATAACTGAAGGTATGTGTTCATTGTTGTTACTATGATAAATATTTAATATCTACTTGGTGAAATTTAGAGGTTGTTTGTCTCTGAAGAAATAACGAGCAGAGCAGGGAGAGAGGGGGAGAGAGAGAGAGAGAGAGAGAGAGAGAGAGAGAGAGAGAGAGAGAGAGAGAGAGAGAGACCTGTAGTCTTTTCTCTCTTTCAGAGTGTCCGAATATCACACCCAGAAGGTCCACAGTGAAGGGACCTTGGGAAATAAATTACAACATAATCATAACCTAGCTAGTGACCAAGCTGACACCGACATTCCCTGTCCTTCAAACGGCTGCGTCCTGATCCTCAGCCCTTGATCTCCTTTCTGAAAGTGATAGCTATAGAAAATTTGTAATTGCAAAATCATTCCTCCTTTGAAATGTAAATCTTCTCCAAAGCCTTTTCCAGTTTTCTAAACTAGAAATGCCTTTAGAAAAAGAAGGGGAGGGTGCTGGGAGCATCCTTTTGAATTGTTACCATAGAGGTCAATGGTACTCGGTCTTGAAATCTCCAGGGGAAGGTAGATGTCTGATTTCTATCTTCCTTTGCTCCATAGTGTGTAAAACTATGAGCTGCCTTGAAGAGATGAGAAAAGTGTTCTTTTCTTCCCAGAAACCCAATTAATAAAACAAGAAGAGTCTCCCAGTCCAGCTTCTAAGAACCTTCTGTTGCTTTAGTGGAATAGAGCTGGACTAAGTTCCCACCATTCTCTTCTGCTGCAACGACTGAATAGGCCGTATTCTTTACAAAAAGTTGTCAAGGTGGGTTAAGTACAGAGAAAAATGATTATCCATGTAAAATCATAAGTATTGCACTTCAAGTCATTTAGGAAGCTTAAAATTTGGCTTCTTGTTAAGGACAAATTATACTTAAACACATCTAATACTCCTCCCAATACATCCTGAAAACCATAAACATTTATATCTTCAAGAACAATCTGTGAGTTACATCAGAGCTGTTCAAAAGCTATAATATCTATAGAATGTTTTTTAAAAACCTAAAATAATGGGTTTCCGTTTGTTGAGTATGTAGTAGTAAGTATACCAGTTATCACTGAACTTCTGACTCCCCAGGGCTCACAAAATCATTGTTCATGTTACTAGGTAACAGGTAAGGTTGACTTAAACACCAGGTGCTACAGATGAGGGAGGATAAGCACTCTGTCTTTAACAAGCAAACACTACCACATAGGATTGGATCTTTTAATCACTTCGCCTTTGTAAACAAAGAAAAGACAAAGCTTTGAGTTTCACCTATCCATCTCTAAAAGAAGGAAATACAGTGAAACTAAATTATTGATTTTAAGGATAATGAGAAAAATGTCTCATTTAGATAGTATTTTCCCATCTCAGACCCACAGATTTAACCACCACGTTTCTTTTGTCACTTTAAAGGAAACGTCACTTCTTCATACTTTGAATTATTTTATGGGACTATAAAGTTCTGAGCTCTACAATATGTGATCAGGTGTTGATTACTCTGCTCCGATATCACTAAGACTAAAGTTGAGTGGTTCTCAACTTTCCTAATTTTGTGATCCTTTAATACCATTCATCATGTTGTGCTGACCCCCTCCCATAAAATTATTTCATTGTTGCTTTGTAAGTGTAATTACTAATACTGTAATGAATTGTAATGTAAATATCTGATCTGTGACCCCTGTGGGGGTTGTGACCCACAGGTTGAGAACCACAGCACTAAGGTGACCATAGAGAAGTCTCCCTTTCCAATGACCTTCAAACAAAGATATTCACTTATATATGTTCTTTCCCCTAACCACCTGGTGTCACAGGAAAGATGACTTCACTTTGGTTTCTATAATTTCTAGTTAAAAGCCTTATACTGGCAATGGCAAATTTGATCAATATATAAAAGGACTAGTCATGGAGAGGATGAATATGACAGATTGCTTTTCTTTGTTCTCAGCAGAAAGGAAAGACTAATTTGCTCTATAGTTTTATTGACCTGAGCTAAAGTTACACTCTAATTTCCATTCTTAAGCACTTATTTCCACTTCTGGAGGGACCCCTTTCTATTCTATTCTATAATTTAGTCTTTAGCCTCCCTTGATTAATAACATTAATTTTACCAAAGCAATATAATTTTGGTTGCAGAAAGCATGAACCAGGCCTACACTGATGCTCCAGGGCTGAACATCTTGCTCAAACCATAGCGGGAGCTCAAAAACTAATTAACTGAGTGAGTAATTCAGTGAGTCGATGAGACCCAGAGCCAGTCCTGAGTACTTCTACTTTGGACTTCAAAGCATCCCTCCTGAGGAGCCAACAGTGCACCCAGGGAAGTGGATTTTCTAATCCACCACAGGAGCCCACCTGCTCTCCATGTTGATGCTCCTGTCCAGAGACGTATTCAACTTCCCCATGTCCAGAATAAACTGTTTTTACACCTTGACTCTTAAAAATTTTATGTTTCAACCTGAGTTATTCTGGCGTTCTTATTTATCACTCATTAGAATTAGCTTCACCCTAATCTGGATGGGGGTAAGACAAGATTCCCGTGGAGTGCAAGTCAGGATCTTGGCCTTTGGGGTTTTCTATCGTTCCTCAATTATAAATAGGTAATTTTATGCATTTATGAGTAGACATCCTCTTCTGGAATCTACCATTCCAGATTTCACCCACCTTCAGGGCAAGCGGCAATCTCTCAGCTGTACCCCGAGTTTGTACTGTTCTCTGAAGCTAAGGCTTATGTCCCATAACCCACAGAAACAGTTAGGGCTCATTTGTGTGGTACATTTCAGTGTCCAATCCCCAAAGCAGCTCATGCTTACTCTTAATGTATGAATTTTGTTCTTTATTTTTTAAATTTATTATTTTATTTTATGTATATTTTTTTCTCTGAGTGTATTTCTGCACCATATGCATGTCTGGTTCCCATATAAGCCAATAGATGGTCGTGGTTCCCTGGGACTGAGGTTAGGAATAGTTGTGAGCCACCATATGGGTGCTGAGAATTGAACTCAGGTCTTCTATAAAAGCTGTCCATGTCTTAACTGATAAACTATCTCTTCAGCTCCATTGCTCTTTATTTTTTAAAATTTATATTTATTTATTATGCATTGTTATGTCTCTGTCTCTGTCTCTGTGTGTGTGTGTGTGTCTCTCTGTGTGTATTGTGCCCAAGGAGGATAGACAGCACTAGAAACCCTGGAGCTACAGAAGGACACTTTTAGCTCTTTAATGCAGGTGCTGGGAAATGAGCTCCTATGACCCAAAAGAGCACTTTTACATAAAAATGTTAATACATTTAAAATTACTATAGAATTACATCACCTCCCCCCTTCTTTCTCATCCCCCTAGCTCTTCTCAGGTACCGTCCCTCCAGCCCCTCCCATTAATCCCCAACTCTAAAACTGGTAGTCTCTTTTTATGGATTATTATTGTTGCAACATACATATGCATGTGCATGCACAAATGTATAAATCCAACCTTCTGAGTCCAATTTTGTTGTCTGTATATCCATAGTTGAGAGCTTACTTTGTATTGGATGCTCAATCGCTGTCAATCATCTTTCTAGCCTCTCATTTTGTTCTTTAGCTATTTCATTGGTTTGCAGTTTCACCTTTAACTACCCAAATATTTAATATAATAAATTATGAACACATATGGAATATCATTTTCTCTGCATTTAACCACTGTTTTGTATCAACAAAGAATAGGCAATTCAAGGTTACTGCAATAGGAGAGAGACTGGAAGTAAGTGGGACTCTACTTCCTCGAAACAGAGACGGGTAAGAGCTGGGCTGTAGAAATACTAGGCCATTGGAGATTAGTAATTGGTCTGACTGGTTGAGAAGTCTTTTCAATTTCAAGAATGAGATTAAAAAAATACAATGTTCTTTTCTGATATCAATATTTACTTACTAAATCACTACAATGTAATACACAAAATTTTATTAATTTTCTTTGATTCCAAAATCTTATAGACTTAATTTCTTTTCCTATCTGAGCAGTCATTTTCACATTTTCCTCAGAGCGGTCACTTTTATGTTTTCCTCATGATCCTCTTGATGGGAGGCTAAGACAGGAAAGCTTGGAGAGAAATGGTGTGTCAAAATAGAACGTAAAAAGTGCTGGAGACATAGCCGAGTGGTAGAGTGTTTATTTACCACAGGTGTGGCTCTAAGTTCAATTCTCAAGTATCTCTCGTCTCCTCTCTCTCTCTCTCTCTCTCTCTCTCTCTCTCTCTCTCTCACACACACACACACACACACACACACACACACACTGACATACACACACATAAGAAACTGCAAAACTCATAGAGGAAATTTATTTTGAGTTGATTTTTTGCTTTCAGTAAAATTCAATTAAATATAAATACTAAAAACTAATGGCATATTAAAACATGATTAATTTAAAATTAGCTATTAATTGAAAAAACAGATAATTCTAAGTGGCAAATATCTTTATGTTTTTTCTAGTACTGGTGACGAAGTTGAAAGCTTCACACATACTGTGTAAGTACTCTACCACTGAGCTGTATCTCAACATTTTTAAAAGAATGTTTTGAGTCTGGGTCTTGCTAAGTTGTTCAGGTAGTCCTTTAACCTTTTATCCTCCTGGGTCAAACTCTTTAGTAGTCGTCATTAAATGAATGTGTCACCGTATACAACATTTCAAAATGTTTTAAAAGAAGCATAAGCCCTCGTTATTTGGCTAGACTTCCAGTACCAGGCACAATTCCCTCTTGTTGAGTGGATTATAAGTCCAATTAGAGAGCTGTTGGTTATCACTAAGGTAAGAAGTCTCACCAACATGACTGCCTAAATATGACCCAAACAAGGGCAACACCAACTGACATGCTAACATGGATAGTGTAAAGTCCAGTAGGCTTCAATGCTACACAAAGAACTATAGGTAACTTAAGCAATGTTGAGAGCAGGAGAAACAGCCTTCCCCAAGGAAGAGAACATTGATTGGTTATCCAATACCAAATGGTCAGTTCTGAAAACATATACAAAGAAGTAATGTTAAAGACTGAGAGGAGTTATGTTTATATATTTAGGAATACACACACATACACATATATGTAACAACAATTAAAGAAAAAGGAGCCATGAATTGGAATAAGGTAGAGGCGCTACATGGTAGCGTGGAAAGGAAAAATGGTGGAATTATATTATAATCTCAAAAACTTATTTTAAAAAGAACAACTGGAATTCAATATAATCCTATCAAACATGTAAAAGATATTGACGTATGTCATATTAATACATATGAAGATACTGAGTCATTGAAAGGATGAAGGAAGTAGGCATATATGTTTCCTTCATTGCTATGACCACATTAGTACATATATTACAGTAAAGTTTTCATTTTGGAAGGTCTTATAGTAACAGGAGTAGACAGAGACATCAACAGAGACAGACATATATAGACAAAACAATTAATAGGTCAATTGATCATCAATTGATCAATAATTAGAAAAATGGTAGTTTGATAGATAATAGATGATAGAAAGGTAAATGAAACTGAAAATTAGATTTATATATTCAGATTATATTTTTAAGATATAATTTTGAGGATGAACAATATTTATAGTGTCTTATAGCCTCACTGGCAAGAAACTATTTATCAAGTCAGCTGTCTATAGGGAATGAAAAGGGAAAGGAACTTGCAGCATTGGAAGTTGCTATCCAGGCACTAAGTCCAGCCATGAACAGACTTGCATGCAGGAATCCACAGCATGTCATTCTTGTCAAGCTGTGTCAACTTTTAAGAACGTTTGTAGAAATCTGTATTACCGATTCACACATAGACGACCCAGGTGAATGCAGAGAACAGACGGCCATGACTAGCACTGTGTCCTGACTATTCTGCTCTCTGCTTCATTATACTAGGGGAGTCATCTGTAATGATGGGCACACTCTGCACCCAATGGCCTGGGTCTTCTCTAGAGGGATATCACATAAATTTTCCCAAGTCTCCACTGAGGGATGGTAAAGAATGGAAGCCTGCCAATAGGACAGGCTGGACAGACTGTTAGGATTTTAGAAATAAAATTGTCCAACCAACCACCAAGAGAAAACTAAATAAATCAACACCATACCTGCACACATGTTCACTCATTTGTGAATAATCAATAACCAAAATAACCAAAAACCTCCAGATGCATATTGAAAGTCCTGAGACCATGGCGGGAAGGAAAACTCTGTGACTAGTTCACTTCTCCAATCAGATGCCCAAACCCTAGGCTATTTTTCCAACTGCAAGAGTATTCCATTTAGTGAGTGTTGGTTCAATGTCAGTATTAAAACATGAATGTTTCCTCCTGATAACCTTATGTGATTGTATTCTTATCCACATTTTACAAATTAAGAAAAGTTGAAGTTCAACGAAGAAAAAAAATTAGACAAGAGGGCATAGCCGTGGAAGGTGGATCTGTGCTTCATCTGATCCATCACTTATATGGTAATGCTTACCTGGTTCACCTGATGTGCAGAGTAACCCAAAGCCATGGAATCATCATTTATGCTCAATAGATTAAGTTATACCTCCATCATCGAACTATATTTAACTCTTGCTTGTTCCCCCAGCCTCCAGCTATTATTAAATATATTATATATCTATGAAATGGACAGCCTTAGAAAACATTATCAACATGTCTTTTGTCATTACTAATATTTGAGTGTGATTGAGATCTTGACCTTCCTTTTCTAATCTAAGAGCCATTTGGGAGCTTTACATCTCTTCCTATAAAATCACATTGTCATTTGTTTTATTTATTTTCTAAATTTTAACTTTTTTGTTGACTACGTAAAATTTTCTTCAATTGTTCTTTTTTTGAGAACTAAACAGCAGCCATTTTATCTGGTTTAAACATGTATTCCAATATACTTTCACTGTACCCTTTCTTCAACTTCTATCTTCCATTTTTTAATGTTTTATGGTAATTTATTTTAATTAAAAACAATAACTATATATTTATAAGCTATAAAATGGGTTTTGGTTTTATTTACCTATTTTTCTTCTTTTTTTAATTAAGAATTTTTTATTCATTTTTATATGTCAAAGATCCCCCTCTTCCCTCCTCCCACTCCTCTAGGCTCCCCCTCCCAACACACCTCCCATCCCCTCCTACAAGAAGGTAAGGCCTCTTGCCTGCACACATATTCACACATTTGTGAATAATCAATAACCAAAATAACCAAGGGGAGGTACATTTAGTAGAGGCAGGTATAAGCTCCTATACCTGCCTCAAGGCTGTGTGAGGTGTTTCATCATAGAAGTGGGCTCCAGAGGGCCTGCTCATGCACCAGGGATGGATTCTGATTTTTTTGGAAACATTTTTAATTTAATTTTTTTCATGCAATAATTTTGATCAGGTTTTTCCCCTCTTCCAACTCCTCCCCGATGATTTCCATTTTAAAATTCTTTCTCTAAGTATCTAAGTATGCAAGGTAGAAAGACTCAGTCAAGTTAATTAACATATCTATCACCTCATGGAAACTTTGTACTCTTGGATCCATATCTTCCAATGTAAATCTCATTCAAACATGAGGTTTCTATATTGGTCTTGATTTCCACTTGTTTTCTAAGTATCTAGGAGTCTGTTAGATGGGTACGCTTTAGAACTAAGTTCATGTTGCTACATTTTTCATTATGTCATAAAGTTCTTCTATAACTTTACTCTGCTTTTTCTAAATAAAATAGAAAAGGGATGCTCATTATAAGTCATCCAAGCATGACATAAATTGTCAAGCTAAAAATAAAATTAATAACTATTTTTTCTGTTTCACACAATTATTACTGTAAAATGTTTTATTTGCCTACATTTTTCTAATTTGTTATCCTTAGTATTTCAGATAGACTATAAATATACATGCAATTACTATAACTTTTGTTTTGGTTGTTTTTTCAGTTAATAATCTTAACTTTCACCTTAAAATCCCCCTGTAGCTTGCAGGTGGAGGAAGCACTCTTAGAGTAGAACAGTCTTAGATTAGGGTTAGAACTATACAGAGTTTCAAATGGTTCCTCTTTGTTGGTTCTTTATATGGACTAGACAACAGTGTTACATTCAAGCTCTTGGTGTTCAGATCACACAATCAAAATAACACCAGTCATTTGTTTGACAGAGTCTGATTATTATTTCACTCTAAATTCTTCCTAAAGCACAGGTCTTAATGATATCTTAAGTTTCTCTACATAATGAAATATAGAATAATGATCTTACTAAATTATTGAATGTTGTGTATATTAAATTATTTAACTGATCTAAGGTTTGAGTAAGATTAGAAATACATATAAAGTTATCTATACTCAGAAACTATATCATTTTTTATAATATTAAATATGTGTAAACCTTTGTGTTCAAAAGTAAAATATTACATAATATCTTACATAAATTACTCTCAACTGAGTGAGTCAAATATTTACACTTTAAGACAGTATAATAGTTACTAAGGAGATGAGTTCAGAGGGAAAAATGTCCAAAACTCTTTTATTACTCTTGCAAATTACATTTTTCTAAGTTCTCACATCTCACCTTATAATAGAATACTTTTAATACTTTTTCCAATTAGAATAATTTACTTGAATTGAACTGTAAATTTTCTACTCCATGCAGATGAAATGAGGAAATACTGAAAAATAAAATCAGTGGTGAACCACTGATTTTATTTTAGTGGATTCGTGATGGGTACCATTAGACGAAATGCAAATGTGAATGGAAGCATTCTGCTGAAGATATGCAGCAGAAGGATGACAGCATTTTCATTTTTTCACAATAATTTCAAAATTAAAAGAGAGAAAATCTAGACTATTGGAGATCATAAATTATTTTGATATCTTCTAAAGATAAATAAAAATGACAAGTACCAGGATTATAGCTTACATATGCTGCAAAGATGTACTTCAATTCTGAGAGATTTTACTGGAGAAGCGTTGCTCTACTGCTCTGTTTTAGAAGACAAGATCTCAGAATTATGAAAATTGGGCACAAACCAATTGGTAAGCATAGATATGTGGCTTAAGGAATAGTCTTTAAAAATCTATGTATACGTGAATAGGCATTTTCTAAGAGATACATTTGTAGGTGCATACAACTGATAATTTAAGTTCATGCTTTCATTAAGATCTAGGAAATAAATATGTTTTGAAATATGATTAAGAATATAAAAAGTAAATTTAAAAAGAATCTCTCATAATCTCCTGTCATGTTAATGACAACTTGTATAGCTAAATTCTTCATACACAACCATCTCAATTTGCTATGCATAAATGTGTATGACTTGGAATTATTTTCTCTTATTTCTAAATACCCCATGAACATACTTTTCCTTTTTGTTTCTTCTCCTCCTCAGCTATGAGACTGTAGTAAAATTAAATGTGTCCTAAAACTTTTTTTATGAAACTCAAAACTTTAATGCATGATCATAAAAAAGTAAAAAAGGTTCGTTATTAAGAATATAGAATTTTCATGGACTGTAAGAAATATGTCAATTTGATCCATAAACTTTACTGCAAACATTTAGCCAGGAAAAGGAATGGGTTCTGATTCATTTATTATTATTACTAGTGAACTACACATATTAGACCAGTAGTTGCTATGAACAAAAGACTCCAGGAGGAAAATACAGTATATTAGGTAGTTCCAGAAACAAAGCTTTTGATTTAAAGGAATGCATTAAAATAAAATTGATTCTCATGCTATAATGCTTCCTTTCTTGTTTCCTGTGAGAGCATGACTTAATCTGGAAACCTTATCTTCTTGAATTTGTTAAGCGTGTAATCAGCTCATCTTTTCAGACATGCCTGAGGAGTCTTTGCTTCATCCCAGTCAAAAAATTATAACCTTCCTACAGAATTATATCTGTTTTGTTCAATTGAAAAACACCACTGAAAAGAGGTCTGACCCTGGTACGGTTTCTACACTACTCTTAGATCACATTTATGTATGTGCCATAAGCCTTAATTGCATTTCTCTTTTAAGGAGTAAAAGAGGCCACTGGCTCTAACCTGGGAAAGTAAATACAGTATTGTTTGGTGAACATCTGTGACAAGGTTTCAAATACTCCATTACTCCTAAGAGTCAAGATACCAATGTGTAAGAAGAGTTTCTGCAACATTAACCTTATGATTGCCTTCACAGATGTGAGAAAAGGGCACAAAATACCCAGTGTGTGTGAACCTGAACACAGATAAAGCCATATTATCAGATAAATAGATAAACTGGACTTTTGAGAGCTTAATATGAGTCTAAATATTCATAATCTCACATACTCTTCAAAGAAACACCAGATAAAAGAGGGAAAAGAATAATCCCCCAGTACAGTTTTTGTAAAATTCTAAGCAAGAAAATGTTGAGCTTCCATACCCTTAAGGAAAAAAAAAATCATCAAGCATGGGGGTGAGATGGGTGGAGCCCAAGCTAAATATTTAAAACAAAGCATGACAAAAGTTATTCAAATGAGTTACAGCCACCATATCAGGACAAATTCAGTTGGCTTTAGAATTATGTGGATTTTAGAATACATGATTAACCTTTAGTTAGAAGCCAAATGTGCTCTAAGTGAATATTGAAGTGTAACAACTAGTTTTTTTTTCTTTAGAATTCTTGGATTAGAAAATTGAGAATGGGACTAGTGAAAAAACTCAGTGGGCACACTGCTTGCTATGTGAATATGGACACCCAAGTTCAACTCCCTAGAACTCATGCAAAGCATACATCTGTCATCTTAATGCTCCTATAGGGAGGTGGGGGATTGAGGAAGCAGAATCCCACCAAGCCAGTGGAACAGTTAGCCTGTCATATGAAGCAGTGAACAACACAGAGCTTTTCAAACAGAATTGAAGGCAAGGACTAATGCCCAAGTCATTATTTGATTTCCACAAGTGTGTCTGACCTCGCTTGTGTACTCCTTCCCTGACTCTGTCTTTCTTTCTCTGTCATCCTGTCTCTCTGTCTCTCTTTCTCTCTATCTCTCACACACATTTTAAAATTTCTAATTACTGTGGGATGAACAAATAAGTAGGTATGTCATGGATAATGAGAGCCAGCTTTGAGCTTTCAGAGAAGGGAGCTGTGAATGTGAGAAAAGAAGAAGAGGAAAGGAACCCTACCATGAGCGTAGAAGGCAGAGCATCATGTGGTATCTTCTCAGGATATGAAAGACATTATTGGGACAACTGATGAAATCTAATAAGATCTCTGGATTAGATAATAGTATTATGACTAGTCAATGTTAATTTTCTGATTTATATAAGATAATGTCTTTATTTTTAGGAAACATACACCTAAGTATGTAGTAGAGGAAGGGAGAATCTTATCTGCAACCTACTCTTAAATGATCCAGGAAAATACTCACACACACACACACACACACACACACACACACACACACACACCATACACTCACATTCCCCACAACGTTATTAACATTTGGGGATCTGAATAAAGTATACACAGGAATTCTTTGTGTAATTCTTTGGTCTGAAGTTATCTTAAGATGAGAGGTTTGACAAGTCAGGTGTGATGATGTACACGCTACTCCAGCGCTACTCCAGCACACAGAAGCACAGGCAGCCCAGATCCCTGTTAGTTGGAGGCCAGCTTGGTCTACATACTAAGTTCTAGGTTAACAAGGGTTACAGAGCAAGACCCTGTCTTAAAAGAAAACAAACAAACAAAACAAAAAAAAGTTTAACAAGCTAGCTTTATGAATTCAATGATCACAACTAAAGGGTATGTCAGCTCCAGGCAAGGAAACACACTATAAGACCTACAGGAAATTTTGAGTATACGTTAGCTTAACATCTAAATCCTTAGTCACTACTTTGCCTCATCTTGCCAGAATACATCAACCAGAAAGTGTCTAACATATGCATGCCACATGTCACGCTTTGCTGACACCTATGCCAGAAAAGACAAAAATGAAGAGTTTTGATATAGAATCTATAAGCATTGAAGTCATCTTATACATTTATTTAATTTACTAAAATTCTTCATTAAGATATACTTCCTTTGAGTACATAAAAGTATTAGTAGTTTTAATTTTCATTTCCCTAATTTAATTTGCTAAGGATGCCGAGCAATTCTTTAAATGTTTCTTGGCTAATTGTATTTCATTTTTCAAGTGCAATGTTTACTTCCATATCTCATTTTAAAAACTGGGTTGTTTCTTTTATTTTTTAATTTTTTTATTAAGAGATTTTTTGTTCATTTTACATATCAACCACAGATTCCCCTGTCCTCCCTCCTCCCACTTCCCAGCCTTCCTCCCTGCCCACCAACCCACCCCTCCATTCCCACCTCCTACAAGGCAAGGTCTTTCTTGGGGAGTCAGCAAGCAGAGCCTGGTACATTCAGTTGAGGCAAGTCCAAGCCCCTCCTCCCTGCACCAAGGCTGCACAAAGTGTCTCACCATAAGCACTAGGTTCAAAAAAGCTGGCTCATGCACTGAGGACAGGTCCTGGTCTCACTGCCTGGGGGACCCCTAAACAGTTCAAGCTAAACAACTGTCTTACTTATCCAGAGGGCCTAGTCAGTTCCATGGGGACTCCTCAGCTATTTGTTCATAGTTCATGTGTTTCTATTAGTTTGGCTAGTTGTCTCTGTACTTTTTCCAATCATGGTCTCAATAGCTCTTGTTCATAGAATCCCTCCTCTCTCTCATAGATTGGACTCCTGGAGCTTCACCTGGGACTTGGCCGTGGATCTCTGCATCTGTTTCCTTCAAGTGCAATGTTTACTTCCATATCTCATTTTAAAAACTGAGTTGTTTCTTAATACTTACTTGTTTCAGGTCTTTGTAAATTCTAGATACTAGCATTCTTTCAGATGTATATCTTCTACAAAAGAAAAAAAAATCCCAGCATGGAGGGGAAAATGGGCAGGAAGTCCCATCCATAGCTGGTGAACTACTGGCAATTGATAACTCTTAGGAGAGGGAGAGACATTCTCCCTCAGGGTGTGGCCCCTCCTAGTTTGACCACACTCCCATGGATGACCACATATCCATGAATATATGGGCAGCACAAATTGGAATTTATGACTAAAAAAGGGTTTCAAATACAGAGGTGGAGAGGACACATAGTTGGATGAGTAGTGGGGGGCCGGGGAGATGTGAAACTGGGAGAAATTGGAGGAAGGATGGACATGATCAAAACACAGTGTGGGACATTCTCAATGATATTAAAATAATAAATATCAAACCAAAACATTTTAAAGTAAATTATTACAACTTAAACATTGGTTCTTTTGTCACACTGGCTAGACATGAAGGTGCTCAAAAAGAGCCCCTTGGACTTCCTGTCAGACAGGAGTGTAGAGACAGAGAACACAAAGGTCTGTTCCACAGAGCTGGCTCAGATGCTAAACTGTGATAACAGTGCAAAGACTCGCTTCGCTTTCATCTTCAAATGCATCCCCAAAGTCAAGGGTGTTCCTATATTCTGCGTCTCCTGGGGACTGATAATTGTGCTGACTTTGAGAATGAACTTGAGGTTATCTGGATTCAGGTTCAGACTGGAGAATTTATGAGGTAACTTACAAGTCTCCGAGCAAGTAACTTCACATTTGTTTTGTTTAAATTTCCTCATCTTTTAAGTCGGTATCCTCATTAGGGGATTTTGAGAGGATTAAATGACTTAAAAAAAAGAATTCAAAAGATTGCACCTTTATGACTCACAGAGCAAGTCTTGGAAATATTGGTGGTTTAGCTGTTGATTACTTATGTTTGAAATTAAATGCATTTCTCACATCCATCAGGTCACTATTTGGGTTAAAAAGTACCAGAAGTGTGGCTGAACTAAATGCATTTGAAGGTCACCTTCAGTACAGAGTCTATGACTTCCTGATATGACTGGCACCAGTACTCTTCCATGAAACAACATTGAAGCAAATAGCATTCATAATTGGCAAAATCCATTTATATAACTTCTTAATTATAGTATATGATTCTTTACTTTTGTAAATAAATGTATTTTCTTTCTTAGAACTAAGTAACTCTTTTACTAATAACTTTAGTCCTTTTAATGAGTAAAAATTGTGCTTATATCTCAACGTAATACATAACACTGTATTTAATAGATTATTAGTCCATATAAAAGTAAAAGCCAATGGGACTAAGATTTCTGTCCTTCATTATTTCCCTATACAGACATCTATTCATTTATGGAATATTAGGAAAGTACATTAAGGCAGTTAAGGGATGAGACTAATTATTTGTAATCACACTATACAACTGAGTGAATATTTTGGCACATTTCTGTGTAGTTGTATTTATTTTTAAGTCACTATGATCCTCAGTTTTTTGGAAATCTTATTACTAATGAGATAGATGCCTCAACTTCAAAATAAAATGATGATCCAGAGAAGAAAGATATAATATATCCAACATATAGGGACTAGAAATATATTCAGAGTGCTCAGGATAGAATTTAGTACCTTATTTATGAGGCGAATGAACTTGAACAAATTAGCTAATCTATTTAAGCTTTGCTCCGCTAATCATCAAAAATTCATTATTTTAGCTTCATATAATTCAGACTTGAATCAGGTGATACAGATAAAGGGAAATTTCAGTGGAGACATGAAGGGGAAGGAATAAATTGATGTCAACAGAATAGATAATAATAAGACTTCATTGACATAGACTAAAGTAGTAACAATATTTAAAGAACTATTCACATCTCTCATCTTCCTTAGTGAAAAAATTCCTTTTACATTTTAAATAAAATTTCTTATTTGAAAATATTTTGGTTATAACAGTTTACAAAATACATCTGAATGGGTAACAGTAAGAAATTAAGATATATGAATTGAGACACTTACGGCTTCTTAAATGCCATTAGAGTAAATGCAATGTGCAAAAGCCAACAAATATTCTTTAGCACGTGTCATAAATGACATTGTGAAGTGTTCATCTATGACATGTCTTTGTTTTTTGATTTTCATTAGTTGATTCTTGTCTGTTAGTTCATAAAACAACAGTACCAGGCACTAATGTCTACAACTTCCTTTGTGGTCTAGTGAACAGTTCACAAAAGTGAACAGAATATTTTCATTCAATGTTGTTATTCTTGGAAGAGGGTATCACTACATTATTAATCTACCTATGCATTTGCATGATTGAAACTTAGTTTTCTCTTTTTTTTCAAGTCTATTACTAGGAAGAAGACAGATTCCTATATGCCATGTAAATATGAATATTAGTCTGGTTGTCTCATTCTTTCTCAGACTTCTTTCTAAACAAGTTCAAGCCATCCTTAGATTCTGCATATTCTTGAGTGACCACTTAATGCATTCTTTTCTGGCTCTAGTGCCCTAGAGGTGCTCTTGGGTGTTTGTAACCTACACAGTTTACCTTTATTGCTGTCATCATTACTGTCTAAGAATTTCAAAGGACAACCTTTCATAAGAAAAGTTGTAACTTTAGTATCTGTGGGATGTGTGTAGGAGACATATGTACAGACCAAAGTCACAAAGTACCCAGAAATCATCAGCAAGTCCAACATAAAGACACCTTTAGGGTGTCTGGCTTATAATTGTTTTATCTGTTTCTCTATTCCCACCTCTGATCTCAATTGTTTTCTAACATCATTTATGTATTTTAAAAAATTAAATACTAATATGCACATTGCATTAATGTCTGATTTTTACAATATCTTCTCATGAAAATATTTAAGTTCTTTCTTTAGCATTGCCGCACATGAGAGAATACTTAAAAGTCTTCTGCTATGAATGTGCTATAATTACTACTATAAATGTTTGCCATTTAGACTGCTTGTCTTTTTGTGGCCAACGTAAAGAATTCTAGACAAAACACACTTTCTCCTAAATTTGGAACCAGACAGTCTTGGTCTTCATTGCTGTGTTTTGTTTTTGTCTAGGTAGGGTTCTGCTGAGATCCATATGAAAAATGCACCTATAGTGAGCATCATTTACATTGACTGACAGTGATTTCAAACTACCTCTTTCAGCCTACTCTACGCTTACCAAGAATTGCCACTCTCTGATTTGAAGAGGAAGCAACATGTAACTAGTTCATGTGCCCAAAGGGCAGTTCTCCTGTCCTAGAGCCTGTATCTTTTAATTCCCTCAATCAGTCAACTCTGCCCTGATGTGGCTTTCCAAAAAAAAAAAAAAAAAAAAAATTATACTTGCACGCTCCAAGAACTAATGCTGGCAGTTGAAGCAACAGGGATGAGTCTTTTGGCAGATGACCTGCTTGGAATAGAGAGAATGGCAAGGCAATGGCTGTTCTCACACCATTGCTTCCCTGGAGGGAACATGCCACTCTGAACATGGAGAATTCACAGATGCGCTCCATCCTCTACACCAAAGCTACTTTTCCACTTATCCATAAGAAACATGGTACCTTTTGTTCTTGCAAAAGTTGGAAGAATGAATGAGTTCAGCTTCATTTTTTAGCTTGTTATCAGGTACAACAAAAAAGAACCTGAAAAAAAGAACCCTGGCATCATTTAATAGACGCTGTGTGTTACAGAAACTCTTTTCTTATTTAAGCTAAAAATCCATGTTACTCTTATTTGTATATTTCTGAAGTAATTATTTTACATAATATGAGATGTAAAAGTACTTAAAACCTCAGCAAAAACTTATGAATTAAAAAAAAATAAATGGATGGGTTCTTAATTCCTAAAAGATTCTTTTCCAAAGTAGACCCCAACACCCTTTGCTTTTTGCCATTTCATAGCGTATTCTTGACTTCCAGTGTCCCGTTCCAATGAGATTTAAATTCAATGTAAACCAAGATTATGAAACGATCACTTAAATAAAGAGCTAAGGTGCTCAAGCAGGTATGTCAGTAAATGTGGGCGGGTGGCATGGAGGGTTTTGTTAATGTATTCTCAAGAGTGAGAATTCACGAGAGCAGTTCCTACTTCCTCCTGTGATGTTCAGAATAACTTGGGGGCTCTGCAGTCACCTTTGGGTGCAGAGACTAATTAGGATGCATTCAGAAGACAGAGTGGTAAAGAATCAAAGCCATGACTCATGAAAACTGCCTGGAGCAGATGTACAGGATGAATCTAACTGTCTTCAAATACTTGAAGGGTTGTTGTGTGGAATAAAATTTCTCTTTATAGCCACAAGGGATTGAGCTATAGATGGAAATATAAGAAAACAGTTCAACTCAATATAAGAAGACCTTTGTAGTAAAGGACAAGTAAATGCTTTGAACATTTATGTCGAGATTGAAAAGTTTCAAGTTTCCACATTTTATACAAAATGGAAATGCATATATGGGCATGGAAACCATGCAGCCCACCTTCAGCTTCTAGACTTCGTTGTGAAATTCAAACTGCTCCAAAAGGATTCTTAAAAATCAAAGGGATTTAGGTACTTGACACTAATCCATCAATATTAAACATTAACTGCAGTCTTTGACAGAGAAAGTTTTCTAAGAATTAAGAGGGGGAGGGGGTTGATAGTTTCAATAATTATGACTAACCAAGGCTCTCATAATAGAGAACACCACAGTCATTTCATATGTACATGATGTAAAAGAAGTCACTGGAGGGAACTGATGAACAAATAAATAATGAACAAAATGACGTTTGTTGGCAGAAAATAGGTGAGAAGGACAGAGGGGAATAATAAGGAGATTTAGCTAAGGAGAATTTGGGGGTAAAAAAGAGTAATCCATCACCAAAAGGAATGTTGGTTGTAATAACTACATCTTCCCTCTTCAGATATTCTCGTACGAAAATTACATTTTAAAGGATTTTGTTTGCGTTACCTAAGAACTTCAGGTTTTGTTAAGGTACTGATATTAAACAGAAGACCATAGAGCAGGTTAATTAATTTATCCAGACATTTAAACAAATTCAAAGCTATAAGTCAGCAGATGGGTCCTAGATCATGATTTCAGAACCAGCCTGGAAGGCTCAACAAGACAACTTGACTACTTTACATTTACAGAGGCAATCAAGGAAACCTGAGTTCTCCATTGGGGTCCTTTGTTTGCAGCTTCCCTATCATTTTCAGCATGTCTTACTATTTAATTAAAAAAGACTAGATTTCATTTAGGCAAAGAAACATCTGATTAAAGTCTAGAATTACACTCCACTGAAGCAAGGCCAGCAAACAGCAATACTTCAGATGAACATTTAAAAATAGATCACTGCTTCTATCTTTATGCATCTGGGAATCTTAATAAACACAGAATTTGAGACTCACAGAATCCTAATATAGAACCCAAGAAGAGAACAAAGCCTTTAAAACTCTCACTGACATAATTGTTTTCTCATATGAAATTTTCCTCCCTAAAAATATTCATGTTAGCAATAGAGTCATTATTAATGTAAATGTAGCTGTAAAAGGATGTTTAAAAATTCTAGACAGAATACATAGGAAGAAGAAATATTTTTAATTTATTTAGACAAAATGTGTTGTGGTGCCAAAATGAAAGAGAACATAGGGGGAAAGAGACATTAATGTAGTAATGAAACAAGACAGAACTTTGGATGAGAACTTTATATACATTCAAGTGACCATAAATTGTCATGTAACAGGAGGCAATGAACACAATTCTAACAAATAGTATTTCATTTCACGGCAACCTTTTCCTTCTTCTGTTTCCACTTTCTCCTCATCCTGTTCCTAGTCTTTATCATGAAGGCCAGTTGCTTTACCCCGTGAATCCTAACCAGAACTGTGTGTCACATCTGTTCTGCAGGTTTTAAAAACTGCCTCTGGAGTCACCAGGTCTCAGACACCCTGAGTCAACCTCAGACGAGGAATCTGGAAATTTCAGTTAAAAAATACCTGTGCAGGGGTTTCTACAGCAGGAAGGTTTTAGTCTGTGACTAGTGTGGAAGCGATCCTTTACCAATAGAATCTACCAGTGCCTTCACATCTACATGGTTCCAGTTCCCATTTCAATCTGTCTCAAAAACATCTCTGATAGCACTTCCTTATTCCAAGACCCCCAACTGCTGGTCATTGATATACAGTCTCATTAAAAAAAATTACTTGTGATATTTTGAAGTGCAGCTCCGAAGCCCCTTTCTCCAGGATGCCTATACCTTCTTCATTAGTGTATAACACTATTAACAATTCTCACTTTTGCATCATAATTAGCTGTGCAAGTAAAATGAGGACTCTGATGTTACATATATATCTTACAAAAATAGACAACTGCAGAGATAATGTACAAAATAGACTCAGATTAAAACGAAATGTTTTTGAGTAATAAAAATGCTTCTATTTTATTCGTTCTCTTTCTTTTCTTTTGTGCTAGATATTGAACTCAGGGCTAAGTGCACAGCTTATATTACAGGGCACCAAAAGCTTCTAATACTGAATTCCTGCTGCATATATCTTTAAGCAGGCATCCACAGTGTAGGGACCCATTAACTATGTCAGACCAGGTTCAGAGCTGTAATTCACATGCCTATTTAAACTTATGTAAATGAGGACATTAAAGTAGAAACATATATAACATGTACATCAATAGAAGAAAACAAATTACTGTATAATTTGTTGCTGTTAAAGTAGGCTTAACTCATTAAATTCCCTGTGGCTAAGGCATTTGAAAATAGCTGGCATAGAGGTCATGACTGTTAGCAGCACAGATCTGACGGGCAAACCAGCAAAGACAATTTTCTTTCCACTGTTTCTAGTGCCCAGGTTGTATCTTGGTTTTCAGTATTAGTATAAACTTCTACCCCAGAAATAATTCAAGCGCATCTTTACTACAGTTCATTATCCTTCAGTATAAAAGATCCTTAACCATTGTTCAAACATATCTGTACATCCTCAATTTTTTTGCTAGTTAATGGAATTAATAGGTAATAAAAACAAACAAAAAATATTAATGTCTTTTTTTCTGGCTCAAAAACATCACTTAGATTATCTTAACAGAATGAACTTGTGTGACATGGATGTGTGATCTCTATTTTAGAAATAAAGAAAACTAAAATGAAATATAATCCACAGATTTTTCCCAAACCAAACCCAATTCCATGTCTTTTGAAATCTACCTGGTTTTCTCAAACATACTGAAATTTTTACAGGACTTCAGATACCAAGTCAATAATCTGGACAGGGAAAATATTTACAATCTTCCAATTCTTTTGAGTATATGACTTGTGATATATAAGATTACTTTTCTTGTCAACTATATTCTTGGTTAATGGACTTCAATTATTTTGAGTTCAAGCATTTCCTGCATCTGTTACTGAGTCAAATAAATCATATATTTTACTTGATAAAGTAATTATTGCACAAGATTTGAATACTAGTCACAGAGAAAGAAAAGAGAAAAGCCACACACAGTCTATACA
The DNA here is from genome assembly GCF_949786415.1 of Peromyscus eremicus. Classification (NCBI taxonomy): domain Eukaryota; kingdom Metazoa; phylum Chordata; class Mammalia; order Rodentia; family Cricetidae; genus Peromyscus; species Peromyscus eremicus. The sequence continues at coordinate 19,842,759 of NC_081434.1, read as the reverse complement.
AGGAAAACCAAATAAGGAACTTGTTCTAAGGATGGAGTGAGGGAAGAATTTCATATTTTGTAAAAGTTATTACTACTAGGGATAGAGAGGTGGCTTAGTGGTCCAGAGAATAAACTGCTCTTTCAGAGGACCTGAGTTTATTTCCTAGCACTCAGGTGGAATATCTCGCAACCATGAACTATATCTCCAGAGATCTGGTACCCTCTCTGGCCATCCCTTACTGCACTTACACTTACACATACACTTACACATACACAGACACAGACACAGACACAGACACAGACACAGACACAGACACAGACACAGACACACACACACACACACACACACACAGACACACACACACACATAATTAAAACTTAAATTTTAATATTAAAACCATCATTTGAAAACTAATCTGAAATTAAACAAACTGTAAAGTAAGCATAATGAAGCATGTTGAAGTATGTATGAATGTTAAGTCATTATGAAACCTAAAACAAAAAAATGCATAGTTCTTTAATTATCCAAGTTTTGAAATTTTATTAAATAAAATTTAATTATTTTAAAAATAGATTTTTTAAATCAATCTTTAAGGTTCTTTTCAAGTACTCACTCAGATAGTAAGGCAAAAGAGATCACACTCAGTTTATAGCAATTCTCAGTCAATATCATATTTCACAGTGAATGTAAACTGATACCAAACGTATATACTCACAAATTATTTTGCAAGACATTCAAAAAGTAAATTGAATATGTACATAAAAGAAAAAAGAATGAAATTAAAGTTTGGTTTTTAAAAATAAACCTTCTGGGGCTGATTAAACAGCTGAGTGGGTAAAATGCTTGCCTGGTGTGTTGTATAGTGTTATGTCAACTTGACATAAGCTAGAGTCATCAGAGAGGAAGGAGACTCAGTTGAGGAAATGCCTCCATAAGTTCCAGCTATAGGGTAGTTTCTTAGTTAGTGATTGGTGGCGGAAGCCCTGGCCAAATGTGGGTGGTGCCATCGCTGGGCTGGTGATTCTAGGTTCTATAAGAAGGCAGGCTGAGCAAGCCATGGGAAGCAAGTCAGTAAAAAGCTCTCCTCCATGGCCTCTGTATCAGCTTCTGCCTACAGGCGCCTGCCATGTTTGAGTTCCTGTTCTGACTTCCATTGATTAATAGACAATGATGTGGAAGTGTAAACCAAATAAACTCTTCCATGCCCAACTTGATTTTGGTCATGTTGTTTCATCACAGCAATAGTAACCGTAACTAAGACATCTATGCATCCTGATGACTTCAGTTTTATCCTCAGGGCCCACATGGTAGGAGAGGAGAACTGACTACCACAGATTTTCTGTTGACTTCTACATGTGTTCCGTTGCATGGGCAAACCATCACATTTACATACACAAACACATGGATAAATAAATGAATGTAAATAATTTAATACTTAAAAAAAGGTTTGTTTATAAAAAAGAAATACCCCTGGGAAGTTAATATTTTCGTTTATGCTTTCTTACAACAAAGTTGAAATTGTTCTATGTATAGTTTCTAAGAATACTTAACAAAACCTACCAGAAAGGAATACATTTAAAATGATTTTACTCTATGATTAAAAGTATAATCTAATGTTCCAATTTGAGGTAAGCAAATATAATTCAAAAGATCTGTAATATATTTTCAGTCAATGGACATTCTCACTTTCTTTTACCAAACTAGTGTGCATGTTAAAAATATTAATTATGAAGTTCTTTTCACTGAGAATTGGGAGTTATATGGCTGCAATGTAATTCTAAGCATGTTGTCATTTTCTGATGCTATCTCTCCACAAGTCTACATACATGTACCCATATACTTGGGTGTCCTGTCAATCCATGATATGCAGAAGGCAATAATGGTAAGTCTACTTATTATACAGCTCCCTTTAAGATGGCTTTCATTTAAATGACTCCCAACTTACTACATTTATCTTTAGCACATCTCCAGTTTTGGTTACTGAGTCTTGAGAATGCTTCCATTTCTTTCACTCTGTTTATTTTTCCTTCATAAGACACATATCTAATGATTATAGTAAATAATGTCTCTTTCCTTTAGACCTCCACCGAGCCTCTACATGAATCTCTGCTCAACTTTGTCTTCTCCATGGTGCTCTGATTGCCCCTCATCTTAACCTTACATTCCCCCATGTTTTCCCATCCATTTCCTCTATTTTGCTATTTTCTATCTTTATGCAGATCCAGCCTTCAATGTACCAGCTATTATTTCTTAATTTTATTTCTTTTTAGCAGTTAGACCCTTGCAATCTACAGAATATGCATTAGATACTCTTTTATGAAACAGAAAATTTAAAGAAGGGAAGAGAGAATATAAGAAAGAAGAAAAGAAGTGAATGAAATAAAAATTCAATAATAGATCCATTTTCTTTTTGTGATTTATCACAAATAATTGAAATCTAATAGTTCATCTAGGTTACTACCTTTCTTCTGCACCTTAATTTTTAATTCAATGTCTCTTACAAAAATACCATAGAAATATGATGAAAAATATTGGGGTCAGACACCAATGTCATGAATTACAGTATTTGAGCTTCCTACAGGACAAGAAGTTTCTATTGATCCACATTAGGAATTATAATGTCAAAATATTCATCTGGTTTGGTAATTTAACCAGGGCAGAAGATGTAAATAAATAGGAGGTTGTCTTTCTAGCAAGCATGGGCCTCTAGGTTCTATCTCCAATACACACAGTAAATAGTTTATGGCAGACATGTTTGCAACCACAGCACTGAGGAAATAGATTTAGAGGCCAGCTGGAGTTACTTTTTTTTGGAAGAGAGATAGAGATATATATATATATATATATATATATATATATATATATATATATATATATATATATATAGATAGATAGATAAATAGATAGATTAGATAGATGATAAAGAAGAAAGAAAATGGAGAAAAAGAAGAGGAAGAGGGAAAGAAGAGAAAGAAAAGAGAAAATAGAGAATTCAATTAGTAGACTTTTTTTTTTATCACAAGCACTTTCCTAGGGACCAATTTAAGTCCCTTACTTTCCCAAGGTGTTGTCAATATCACAATTCCCAAATCCTAGAGAGGCTTGAGTTGTCTATACTTTATTTTCATTTTCAGGCACTCCTCATCCCCACACCTTCATGACCTCCGGCCCCATGAATCCAGTGAAACAAATCTTGCCGATACCCCTGAGATCTTTATGTCACTGACTCTATTAGACACTTCCAGTTTTTAGATGGTCTTACCGAGTTTCTAAAACACACCATCTTTTCTCTTTAAAATGGAACGTTCCAGGCCTTTTGCACACTTTGGCCTCATTTCCCTTTCTTGTCTGTGTCGGCTCCTTCTCAGTGAGGAGTTTATTCTTTTGCCCAAAGACACAGAATGGTGGAACACCCTAAGTTCAGTCTCAGGCTCCCCTTCTTTTTATCCTGTCCAATCTTCTCTTTCCACAACTTGAACTATGATCTAAACACAAGCGATACCTGCTCTGTGCTGAACCAATATGTTCAATTTCCTACGAGACATCTCTCCTAGGATTTATTTCCCAACACACATTCATGTCCAAAATCAAATTCTCAGTCTTCCCACACAACTCAGCGAGTTTTCTATCACAGTGAATAACACCGACCTCCATCTAGTTGCACAAGCCTGAAAACTCACCTTGACAACAAACTAATCTATCCACATCCACCTCATGCCCTTTTGTCTGCCCCCAATGCTGAAGCTTGGTGATAATTTAAAAATGAAATCTGCCTGTTTCCGTCACTTGTTCAACACCTTTTAGTGGCCTCCCACTGCTCTCAAACAAATCTTCCACATGACCTGAGATGCCCTGTATGATGCGATTCGACGGATGTGATCTTTGATTATGTCCTGTCTTTCTGCATTTTCTGAACTGTGTTGTTGCCTTTTCAGTTCCTTGTTTATTCTGTCTCAAGTGTTCACCTGCATTCTCTCTATTGTGGTCTTACCTGGCAAAATTCCAGTTTGTCCTTCAGATACTAGGTCACATTTGCCTAACTGAGAGAAGCTTGAATTTCCCAATAAGGTCATATTACCTTGTGATGCACTCTCAGAACACATACAGCCCTTGACCTGAAATAGCACTTATTTTGGAGTTATAGCTTGGCATTTCTTATAATCATTTTCTATTATTCACTTTTTCTGTTTCTAGACTATAATTTTCAAAAGACAAGGATTTATTTTTTGTTTCTTTCTTTGTTTTTACTACCCCTTATTACCAAAATTCTAATCATACATCACGAATAAATAAACACAAGACTAATGAATGGCCAATGAATAGTGGTTGCCTGAACTGGTGAGGCACACAAGTATCCAGAGGTTTAAGATGAGATGTTGAATCAGTAGGGCAGGAGAAATCACTAAGCCATCTCTTATTTAGGAAGTTGACCTGGGTTTAATAGAAGGATTTTGGCAGAGAACCAATATTTTCTAATTGAGACATGGACTATTTGATAAAAGACGCAACAAACACGAGGTTGGAAGACAGCAGCATCTTAGATTCATCTTCTGTTTATTTAAGTAATCATTCAGCCATCTACTTAATAAGCACCTAACACCTATTTGTACTTTATCCTATGTTACCCATTTTGGATACAAACTGAGAGTACTGCCTATAAGAAGCTTACAGTCCAATGGGTAAAGCATTACCAGCTCACAGCCAATAATGAGGACACAGCTTCTCACTTCTTAGTGGGTTTGGATTTCACCGTCTCTGGGAGAAATGTATTATCTAACATGGAGACTGGTAGAGCAGAGGTCTCAAGCCTGCTGTACTTGAACACAAGTGGAAGGAATCAGGTAACATGTTTTGAGGTATCATATTTATGACATATTGATTGCCTTTTGAAGAAAGGACATATTTGAAGAACGAACAACTTAAAAATAACAACTCTCTGTGGGACATTTGACATTGCTAGCCAAGTTAAAATGGAATACTATAGACTGTAGTAAAATAAACTTTTAAAAGCAAAATGGATTTTTATTAAGATCGAAGTCAAAATACAAATTTAGTAATGACAAAAAAAACCAAATTTAGTAATGACAATGTTCAACAAAATAGAGATAGGATATTAATTATAGTCACTGTAGGTGTTTTTTTCCTTCATTGATAGGGTAACAAAGACAATGCTTTTATATTATGTATTGGAATCTCAGTCTATCCAGGTTTAGGGTGCCAGCAAGACCTCAGCATAAGGAAAATGTATCAACAAGTACATCTGATAGGTTTTAATACCAGTTATCTTTAGGTGGAAGAAAAAACACCATAGATGTCTCTTTATTTTTCCCCTGTATATAAACCCTAATCTTGTATTCATTATTTTTTGTCACAGCCAGACTTTCATTACACTCTTAAGATGAAAAAAAAAAAAACAACCTATCTCCTGAAAAAAAAAAAAAACCCTGAAAGACAGATAAACAAATAGTAGTCTGAGCTGGCATCTGTGGTCTCTTAGAGTCTGTAGAACATCTGTCCAGGTCCTTCTGGCTTTTAGTGTCCCCATTGAGAATTCAGGTGTTCTAATAGGTCTGCCTTTATATGTTACTTAGTCTTTTTCCCTTGCAGATTTTAATATTCTTTCTTTAGCCTGTACATTTAATATTTTGATTATTGTGTACCAAGACAAATTTCTTCTCTGGTCCAGTCTATTTGGTGTTCTGTATGCTTCTTGTGCTTTGATAGGTGTCTCCTTCCTTAGATTAGGGAAATTTTCTTCCATGATTTTGTTGAAAATGAAATGTTTTCTGTATATTTTACCTGGGTTTCTTTTCCTTCCTCTACTCCTATTATTCTTATATTTGGTCTTCTCATAGTGTCCCAGATTTCCTGGATGTTCTGTGCCAGGATTTTTTTTTTTTTTTAGATTTAACATTTTCTTTCATGGGGGTATCCATTTCTTCTATCATGTCCCCAATACCTGAGATTTTTCTCTTCCATTTCTTGTATTCTGTTAGTGAGGCTTGCCTTTACGGTTCTTGTTTGAGTTCTTAATTTTTTTCATTTCCAGATTTCCCTCAATTTGGATTTTAATGATTCTATTTCTACTTTCAGATCTTGAACTATTTTATTCATTCACTTCCACTGTTTGTATTTTCATAAATTTCTTTAGGGATTCATTCATTTTTTTCTTTTAAGACCTCTATCATATTCATAAAGGCTCTTTTAAGGTCTCTTTCTTTCTTTTACCTTTTTTTTTCTTTTCTTTTCTTTTCTTTTTTTCTCTTTTTGGTTTTTAGAGACAGGGTTTCTCTGTGTATCTTTGGCCATCCCGGACTCGCTCGTAGACTTGGCTGGCCTCAGACTCACAGATTGAGTGACCACCTGCCTCTGTCTCCCAAGTGCTGAGATTTAAGGCATGAGCCCCAACTACCAGGCCTCAAGGTCTTTTTCTTGTTCTTCAGCTATGTTATCATACTCATGACACTTTGCTCTTACTGTTTTTGATTATGTTTTAACACTGGGTTTTTGAAGAATGTAATTCTAGGTGCTGATGTCTTTGTTGAGTGGATGTTTTGTTCCTTTGTTTCTACTGCTCTTTCTGGTTCTTAGGAGAGTGTGGCCACTGTGTGTTGCCTGGTAGGAAATTCTTCTTGAATCCTGATAAGATGTGTCCACTTGGGCTCCAGGTAAAAATGTGTTTCCAGGTTTTGGGAGCTGACACTTAAGAATGAGGATAGGCCAGGAAGCAGGGCTGAGGTCCACAGGTGGAGGTAAGAAAGGTTTTCCACCAGGATCTTCTTAGTTCCCCAGGAATAGGGCAGAAAGTAGAGGCCACAGCAGAAGGCCTGCTACAGATCTGGGGATAAGACTGGGGGATTGGATTTGGAGAAGAGGAAGGAGAGGTCAGATTTGTAGTTAGGTACTGTTTCTCTCTCTTTCTGGAGTGGTCTTCCTGTTCCCAGGGATTGCCTGTTGGAGTTAGGGGCTGGGATAAAACATTGAGTCAGGGAAATGAAGTTTGGAAGGGAAGATCTGTGTGATTCACTGGAAAAAGGATGGGGAGAGTCTAAAGCAGGTGGTCTTCTTCAGAGCCTGCAATAAGACTGGGGGACTGATTTCAGGGGAGCTGAGGGAGAAGTGAAGATATACAGTTAGCCTACATGCTTTTCTGGACAGAGTCATCTGTGGTTACTTAGCAGTGGCCAAACAGACTCTAGAGACCATAGATACCAACCCAGATTACCATACCCTCCAATACTTTCAATCACAATAGATGGAGAAATAAGACATTCCACTATAAAAACAAATTTAAGCAATATCTATCTCAAATTCAGTCCTACAAAAGGTGCTAAGAAGAAAACTCCAGCCTAAAGAGGTTAACAACACACAAGAAAACACATGGAATAAATAACGAGACCAACAAATCAAAAAGGTCTCTCTCTCTCTCTCTCTCTCTCTCTCTCTCTCTCTCTCTCTCTCACACACACACACACACACACACACACACACACCATTACTACCACCACCAGAACAAGGAAATAACAACAAATACTGCTCATTGATATTTCTCAACATCAATGGTTGAAATTCCCCCCAACAAAAAGATGCAGACTAATAGAATTGATCCAAAAAACAGGATCCATGCTTCTGCTTCATCCAAGAAATGTACCTCAACATCAAAGGTACACAATTCCTTGGGGTTAAAGAATGAAAAAAGATACTCCTAGAAAATAGACCTAAGAAGCGAGCTGGTGAAGCTATAATATATGTCACAAAATAGACTTCAAACAAAAACAAATCAGAAGAGATAGAGAAGTACACTGCACCCTCATCAAAGGAAAAAAATCCACCAGGAGGATAGTGAAATTCTTAACATCTGTGTACCAAAACCAAGGACAACCAAATTCATAAAAGAAACAGTTCTACAGCTTAAATCACAAGTTGACCTTTGCACAGTGATAGTAGAAGGCTCCAATGTCATTTCTTGCTAATACGCCAACTCCAAAAGGATCAAAGGCCTCAACATAAACCCAGATGCATTGAACCTGATAGAAAAGAAACTGTGAAATAGCTTTGAACTCATTGGCATGGGAAATCCTTTCTGAACAGAACACCATTAGCACAGGCACTAAGATCGACAATTAATAAATGAGACCTCATGAAGCTGAAAAGCTGCACAGCAAAGGTCACTGTCATTCTGGGAAAGCAACAATGTACAGAAGAAGAAAAGGTTTTTTAAGCAACTATACATCTGATAGAGAACTAATCTCCAATAACAAAACATAAGAAACTTGAAATCGAGAAAAAATATCCCAATTAAAAATGGGATCTAAACAGAGAATTCTCAAAAGAGGAAACTCAAATGACTGAGAAACACAGAAATGTTCATCATCCTTCACCATCAGAGAAATGTCAATCAAAACTACTTTGAGATTTCATCTTACAACCATCAGAATGGCTAAAATCAATAAAACAAATGGCAGCTCATGCCGGTGAGGATGTAAAGTAAGGGGAACACATTGCTGGGGGAGCTTCAAACTTCTACAACCACTATGGAAATCAGTTTGGTGGTTCCTTCAGAAGATAGGAATCAAACTACCTAAATATCTGGCTCTACCATTCTTGGACACATACCCAAAGGATGCTTGATCCTACCACTGAGAAACTTGCTCAGCCTTTCTCATTCCTGCTCTATTCATAATAGACAGAAATTGGAAGAGAAGAAAATATCTTACTTGGAAGCTAAAATTAAGTGGTACATTATCCCTTTAGTTCCTGAAGCCTTCATGAAGGAGATTTTATAAGATCGCTTTGCATCCTCAGTGTTCAAAACATGGCTCAGAGTGTCCTACCACTACCGTTAACTTGAAAAAACATTTCCTTATTATGATTATTTGTGGTTATAATTATGTGTTTATAAATTTCATATATACAGCATGTATAAGCATTAGTGTATCTTATGGTACACTAACTTCTCAAGTTAGTAATCTGTTAACTTGTTATTTGATAGGCTACGTTTGGAATTTGACAGCTTTCTTGAGCATAAGAAAGACATTGGAGCAGGGTGCAATGGTACACAGCTGTAATCTCAATGGAGGCAGGAGAACCACCCATGAGTTCAAGGCCAGCTTGATTTACATGGTGAGTTTCAAAAAAGACACCTACACAATGAAATGATGTCTCTAGTGCTGGTACTATACTGCCCCCCACCACTGCCTCCCACATACATCGGGAAAAATGAAACAAATCACTGGAGTGTGGCTCCTGGAAGTGAGAACCATTGTCAAGATCGGCTTCACAAATGCATTATTTTCAGTTTTATAAAGCTGTGTGTGTGTGTGTGTGTGTGTGTGTGCGTGTGTGTGTGTTGATCACCTGAAAATGGAAAGGTATATATTCTAAAAATTCAGAATTATAAAATGGTATGCATTTAAAAAAGAAACAAAGAGATAAGGAAAAATAACTCAACTTAAATGATGCCTCAAAAAATGTCTGATAAGAAACAAAGGCAAAATCTAATCTCAGAAAGTCATTAAACTAATCACACACATATATAAGATAATCATAGTTACAGGAGGTTAATGGAAATGGGAATGAGAGCATGGAGTGCTTATGGGGTATGGAGAAAAATAGAATTGTAATGTACTGGTTTGATGTTGGTCCAATAAGAAATAGAAATAACCTGTAATTCAAAAGTCCTCCTGTTTTGTGAAGATTATAAATTTTTGGTGGATCAAAAGCCCTCAATTTTATATAAGTAAATTGTGATCTGATTTTAAACGGGTTCCTTATGGATGTGTGCAATAGAGATGGTTATCCAGAAATCTTCAATCCCCAAGTACAGAAACAAAACTGACTTAGTAGAAATAACAGAAAACTTCAGTTACCTACTGAAGTGATTTCTTTTCTTTTCTCTTATTTTTTCTTTTTTTGGTTTTCTGAGACAGGGTTTCTCTGTGTAGTTTTGGTGCCTGTCCTGGATCGCACTCTGTAGACCAGGCTGGCTTTGAACTCACAGAGGTTCTCCTGGCTCTGCCTCCCGAGTGCTAGGATTAAAGGCATGCGCCACCGCTGCCGGGTTCCTGAAGTTATTTCTGAATAGGATGAAAACAACAGACTCTCCCATTCGCCAGTTCATGTTTTCTTTGCAACTGTAACAGCTATGATTTTGTTGAGCCCGTTGTGTTTATAAAACAGGTTTATATTATAAGATAAATTGAAAATATTATCAACACCCAATGGAATGTGGCAAATTGTGTCTTAGTGATTAGGGGAAAATCTTGGCCTTTCAGTTCAGATCTGTAGAATAGAATTATTGGTACAAGTTCTCATCTAAGAAGGGACCTTAGAATTCTGCTCCATTTTAAGTCATAGAGGTATTAGATTACCAACACTGGCAGGGGCTGATTGCATGCTTTTCGAGGCTGTACCACACACCCTTAAAATGATATTATACTTGGGAATATCATAACTAATCCTCAAATAAAACACATCTAGCTTCAGATTCTGCAAGTTTATGATGATCATTTCACTAAAACCGTGGAATAAGAAAGATCTGCTGTGTATGGAGATAGACATCCCATGCATATTAGTTGACTGAAAAGAAAATTTGAAGATTATAGATAAGAGGAAACAGAGCTTAATGGAGATAAAGTGATTCTCTCCTGGCTCAACTTCTACCCAATAAAGGTTAGTTTTGAAACCTAGAAAATCCTTGACAGATTCTTTTCCTTGCATTTCTGTGTTTTGCCAGAGACAAAATAAATTCATGTACACATATAACTGTATGACAATTGCTTATACAAAGGTATGTGTGTCTTCTTGCATGTAAACAGGGTGATAAGAGAAACAGAATTTCAAAAATAAGACTATTGTGAAATGTGAAAGTTTTTCTTACTAACCAATCCCGTTAATTATTTTGACCTTTTTGCAGGAAACACAATTTGCATATATTCCCAGGCAGCAGCAGGGCTGCTGGGTAAGCAAGTTGTGATTTCAGACTCTAGAAGCTGTTTGGAGAAAAGTGCTTCTCTCTCTATACCTGAGAGGTAATTAAAATAAGTCATCCCTTCAAAGCATGGAGCAAAGAATGGGATCAATGTTTTGTATAAGCAAGGTTTCTAATGCTTTTGCTTCTATTAAGTTCAGGAAAGCATGGTTTGACAATGTTTTTCTGGTTGTAAGGCCCAGGCAACCTCGCATTTTTATTTCACTTGACAAAATAAAAAGTAGCTTCCTGACAGTAATAACTGGGAAGCAGATTAGAGTGTTTGACCTAACCACATATGGCATTTTATAGTTTGGCTTCAGACAGCTCCTCTTCTGAGACTTTCATCAGGACATAAAAGCAGAATTTAGCATTTAATGCTCTAATAACTATGGAACTTCTGGCAAAAAGGACTGCCTTGAGGACATAAATCCCTCAGCAGCAACATTCAACTCCATCATTGCTCAACAAACTCACTGGGTCCTTCATTAAAGAACAGGACACTTTAATGAACTCATACATTCATTCATTTTGCAACATCACATGGTTTGATGCATTTTTCTATAATCTTGTCAATTCTTCCCTGTTGTATGTAAAATGTAACAATATCATTGAGAGATGTGAATCTATTTTACAGTGTGGTTTGCGTACACAGCACATTTTTACACAGAGAATAATGACATTGGGGTCAGCTGTCTGTGGAGCTTGCATATATCTTTTATGGTCTTACTGTAAATGGGTTTGTGACATGCAGCCCATAGGGCTGTCGCACTGATTTTAGGAAGTAGGTTGCATGGAACAACCACTCCAGGAACCAGAGCCAGTGACAGCCCTCAATGGTGTAAGCACATTTTGCCATGATTGCATATTTAAATTAACCCAAATCAGATACTTATCTTTAAATAATTACAGTAAAATATACTACCAGTAGGATATGAAGGTACTAGAAGTGAAGCTTTTCATGTGCAGTTGTAAAGTCTTCATTATGGTGTGACATGTTCCAAAATCAATGTTTTAGTGATGAGAAGTTGAAGTGAAATGACGGAATCATCAATATGGTCTAGGAATACTGTGCACTTGGCAGAATAAAGACAGAGCCTAGAACACTGCTTTCTCAGGGAGGAATCTTCTCATGTCCTCTGCCAGGATGCTTCCATTCTGATTATGACCTATTTCAAGAGGCAGAATGTATCTTCCCATCTCACAGGAGCTAAGGACTTCCAGGTTACCTCTCAAACCTCTCAGACTTCCTCAATTAATGGTGGCCCCATAGATTACTCATTCTGACACTGACCACAGGTCTTTTTCTTTATTCTTTTCTCCATATTTGCTTGCTACCTTATCTGTTGAATATCTGATGCTTTCATATATAAGTGTGATATATGAAAATTTTAACAGACAAGCTTCAGGAAAACAGACATCTTTTTCTGTTCTATTACTGACAAGTCTTTAATACATAACATTCAAAACTGGGCTGGTATTTATGGCTATTTGTTAAAAGTTAAACAACCATGTACTTATTAGGCAATATTTTTTTTATTTGAGCATCCCATGAGTTAGGAGCAATGAAGAATACTTCTTTGATGCTACTTCACATACAATTAAAATGTTTTTGCTCCATATTCAAATTTAATGTGTGGGCAATATGTTACAATATTATTTTTTGAGAAGGGTTTTATTAGGTAGTCCAAGTCAGCCTCAAAACTGTGATCCTCTTCATTCAGCCTCCCAAGTACTGGGATTATAGTGTGACCACCTCAACCAGCTATTTACATAATTTTAATTGCATAGTAATGTGCCTCTTAAATTAATTTTTGATTAGCATACAAAAGAAAGACTTTCAATTGTTCAAGCAAGAACTGAGAAACAATATGCTAGAGTTGCAAGAGATTCTTACTTGGTGGATTGTTCAATTAATCTTCTGCTTTTCCAGTTCTGTGATTCAAAACTATAATGAACACCATGACTCAAGAACTAAAAAATTAGGTTAAAAACAATTAAAGGTTTAGAAATAAAAATGTCTTTAAAAACAAAACAAATTAATTCTATTTCAATATTGGAATTTTCTAAGAAATTATTTCTATAAACAGTTTTATTAAGTAAAGGTAATAACCCCACCAAGTAATAAAACTAATAATTAAAATCTGATGTGGAAGTCAGATTGTGATTAGGACACAAAATATATGCCTTTGTATATTTTTATGTTTTGAAGATTACAGCTCATGTGAGATTATTCATAAAACAAGACTAAATACAGACTGTTTCTTATTAGTGGGGAATACTGGTATTTTACCTTCATACGTCAAAGAAAATATCCTGAAGCCTTTTATTTTTCAAGAGTTTGTAAACAAAGAAAGTTTCACTGTGTTTGATGCTGGTTTGCATGTCATGATGAATTCTAGAATTAGTGAATTTCATCTCTGGGCAATGTTAGAGAAAAATAATGCTGACTGATGGGGTGCAGAGGTCAGGCCTCTTTCTACATCATGCTTAATCGGGTTCCTATAGCTGTGATAATACACCACGACCAAAGGAACTTGTAGAGGAAAGGGTTTATTTTCTCTTTTCCAGATCACAGTCCATTACAGAGGCTACATCGGGGAGGAAGCCAGGGGCAGGAAGCCAGAGGTGAGACTAAAGCCGAGGCCATGGAGGCAACCTACTTACCAGCTTGCTCCTCGTAGCTTTCTAAGCCTGCCTTATAGCTCTCAGGGTCACCTGCCCGGGGTGGCATTGACCACAGTAGGTATCAATCACAAATCGAAACAATACCTCACAGACTTGGCTACAGGCCTATCCTATGTTGGCATTTTTCTCAGTTAAGATTCTCTCTTCCAAGAGGCTTCCTCCTATACCTGCTGATGGGAGCAAATGCAGAGACTCATAGCTAAACATTAGACAGAGAGAGCACCCAAGTTGGAGATCTCCATTGGGTCCCTCCTCTTGGAGCTTGGGGAACCCTGCCAAAAAGGTGGCAGAAGAATTATAGGAGCCACAGGAGTCAAGGACACCAGGGGAGCGTGGCCCACAGAATAGGTTAAGCAGGGCTCATATGGGCTCACAGACACAGAAGTGGCAACCACGGAGTCGCCATGGGTTTGAGTTAGGTCCTCTGCATCTATGTTATAGTTGTTAGGTTGGTGTTTTTGTGGGACTCCTAACAGTGGGAGTGGAGGTGTCTCTGACTCTTTTGATGCTCTTGGGACCCAGTTCCTTCTACTGGGTTACCTAGTCCAGTTTTTGTAAGAGGGTTTGTGCCTAGTCTTATTGTTATTTCATTATGCCTTGTTTGGTTGATATCCCTGGGAAGCCTGCTCTTTTCTGAAGGGAAACTGAGGAGGAGTGGATCTGGAGGAGAGCAGAGGTGGGCGGGGACTGGGAGGCATGGAAGGAGGCAAAACTGTGATTGGGATACGTTGTATGAGAGAATAAAGAAAAATTCCTCTTCCCAGATATGCCTATGTTTGTGTTATATTGACAAAAACAGACCAACACAAACCATACTCTCTATCCTTAGATCCAAGGCAATGATTTAATCAGAGTAGCAGTTTATGAAATATGTAGTAAAATATTATTTTTTTTGTATTTTAACAGGCTAATAGTGGCTCTCATCAATGTACTGCAGATTATATATGACAAAATATAAAAATATCTTCATGTTCAGATGCTCAGAAACTGTTAGCTGAGTCTCAATAGTGAGATCCTATTCGATGGCACCTACTTGATAGCATAATCCCACAAATGGCTTTTAAGAGCTAGTGTATCAGATATGTCCATTTGAAAATTCAAAACACCAAATAATATCTTTCTGAGCAGGCTACACATGCCATGGCTGCAGTCAGGTAATGCAATGTTGACTTTCTAAGGGGTCAGGATCATATTGCCATTAGAACTGCCAACTATCAAATTACTTTTTATTTAATGAAAAAAAAATTCATGCTTGTGCCCACCTAAATGGAAAAAAAAGCTTCTTGTCTATCTTCAATCTAATTGAGTACATCTCTATTCAGGATATTTGCTCTGTACCATTGATGGTCTTCCACTTTGTAAAAAAACAAAAATCTTAGAAAAAACACAATAATATTGATATGTTAAAAGAATATTATTCAGTAACAGCTATTATGAATGATAAATTATTTTTACTGTTCTATAGTTTAATCACTCTACAAATTTATATTACCTGCTAATTTTTTGCAATATTGGGGATCAAACCTAGGATATACCTTATGATAGCTAAGTGTTCTACACCAAGCTATAGGTTGAAACCTTACTTTATTGTCTACAATAGTAGTTCTCAACCTTCCTCATGCTACAACCTTTAATATAGTTTCTCAAGAGGTGATGACCCCCAACCAAAACATTATTTAGTTGCTACTTTATACCTGTAATTTTGCTACTCTCGTGAATTGCAATGTAAAAATATGATGTGCAGGATACATGACAAGTGACCCAAACAGATCACAACCCACATGTTGAGAACCACTGGTCTTTATAAACCACATACTCTAGAACATGGCTACATAAATTCCTACATACTATTTTCCTGCTACAGCATATACAAAGGTACCCTGAAATAGATTTCATTTATTGAGCTTGCCTTTAATAGAAACTTTAACAATCTGTCTAAACATATGTATTTTCATTTTTAGAATCAGTAGCTATTATCATACACCTAATATTAAAATTTAAGCATCTTATATGGTCCCAGTTAATAGAGATCCCGCAAAGTATTTGGATGCTCTCTAAGAAGAAAGTGCTTAGGCAGACACACCCATATTTCTTCTACTAAGAGTATACTCCATTTTAAATGACATGTGATATATTTTGATCACATGACTAGTAGAAAGCAGACCTTCAACAACACAGTTGGTGTTTGTGGGGGAATGCTCCTTGGTCTTGCACTCACCATTTTGTTGACAACTACATGAACAAATATTTGGACATGTTTTCATAACAGCAAATTATCTCTTCCAATTACTCTCCAATTTACACTTGTGTTACTATTAACAGCTAGATTGTCCTTTCACACAAATAATAATGGCCTCAACCACTAAAATGAAAATCAAAAGCAGGCAAAGCTTAGTTTTCTTAATACCAAGACAGAAATGTTAATTACAGAGGATATTGAAATATAAAAGAACTCCCTTTGCTGTCTCCAATCTCTTTTGAACTTCTCAGGGGTTTAAATATAGTGTTCACTTGGCAGATATTCATGTCTGGAAAATGAAGAAAAGGAAAAATACCACACCAAAATAAAATCTCAGACTGAGTAACCAACACTACTCTTCATCAATCATAGATGGATGCTCTCATTTAGGCAAAATTTCTCCTAAGAGCTCCACACTCAACTTAAAATTAATGTTTCTAGAAAATAGGTAATTTTTATCTTCATAAAAATATTCATGACACAATGGGTACTTGAATCTAAAAGACAGTGTTCATGAATGTTCGTTCTAGAAGTAATGGATTAATATAAATTCAATTAGATAGAGAAACATATACACATACCTTTAAAATATTATGTGACTTTTGTGTAGAAAAGACAACAGTGAGATAAAAGGGATAGGTATTGTTCAATAGAAATATCTCATAAAAGAACTTAAAGATGTATTCATGAAATAGGATGAAAAGGAAAATATTATGTCAAGTTATTTTAATTGCCTGCTAGTGTTCTTCTCATGAAACCCATTAAAATTGTATGCATAGTTGACAGTGTTGAGCATTTAAATTAAGAAACAGGAATGCATCAGCAACAAAGACCCAAATTCGCATTACTGTAAGTACTATAGAACAATTCATTTTTACATAGTTGGATTTTCTAAAATGTAAGTAAGATCCTGCCACAAGGTGATTTGCAATTCCCCACTGCTCTTGATATTCAGTCTACCTGTCTTTGGCCTACAAGAACTAGAGAATGAAATACAGCATGCACACAAGTCTCTTCTCTACCCATTCATTCAATGCCACTGTTCTAGTCAAACCTGTTTTCTTTCCCTCTACACAGAAACCCCAAGAACATGTCTCTCTTAGGAACTTTATAGCTCACTTCATTGAGAGAACAGGACCTGAGATCTTCCAATTGCTGTGTCTCTACAATGATGATTATTTTGACTCCAATCTAAATTTCTGTTCCCCACTGTCATTCTCCAATCTTTCCTTCCTTCTCATGGGTTAATCCACCTAATTTCACTTTGTCTACATAGGTATTAATATCTGTCTTCTCCTGAATATAAGTTCCAAGAGAACAGGTGTATTATATAGCTTGCTGATAAATACAGTCTTAGTGACAGAAGAGAACAATACAATCGGGTAAAATATTTCTGAGATGAAAAAGAAAAATTACATAAACAATCATATTTTTAGTGATTTAATGCTATCAACACTGGAATCTTTCCAGGAAACTATGGAATCACAGCTATCTCAACTATGGCCTCCTTAGTCATCTATTCACATTTACCTACCAGCAACTTTCAATAACTACTTACTTGGCTAGTATGTTTCATAAAACTTTTATTTTGTCTTGCTTTTGATACTGGAAGATAATGCTATTTTTAATCTAGATAAGGAAACTGCCTTCTCATATAATTTTCTTAGCTTGTGTTTCAAAAATTACCTTACATTTAAAAAACTAGCAGATATATTCAATTTTAGAACAAAAAAATTAATTCTCTACAATGGGCCTTCATAATTGGAAAATAACCCACTTTACTTACAAAATAATTCACTGGTAAGATTATTTTGGAGGATTTAGTGGTATAGCTTAGTGGTAGGGTGCTTATCAACATAAAAAAAGACAAATTTGGTCTGCAGGACCAAATAAAATAAAATAAAATGAAATGAAAAATAATTCTGTAGTTTCCCTTAAATAATATTAAAAATATAAAGCACACTAAGTATATCTGATGGAATATTTTCACGCATGCTTTAAAAGCAAACTCAGAAATACCAATTATATAAATCTTGTACATTATGCAAAAAACTTACTGTTTTTAACATAGACATTAAGTTTCCAAGACAAAAACTTCTTGAATAAGACAGCCCCCCCACTCCACCCCCACATCATCATTATCATCACCACCATCATCATCATCTAAGGAGGAAAATACTAATATGTCATGGTACAGTTTAAAAACTTGCGGTTGAAGTAGATGGCATCTGCCTTCAATATTTAAATTCTGATTGCACCTAATATCAATTTAAAAAATGAAATTATTTATAAAAAAATGAGATTTCTGAAAAAAACATTTTTGCCCAGTGTTTGTAGTTTTTTATTCCTCGAGATTTGTCTGACATTCTGTATTGCTTTTAAATATAAAAATACAGGTTTTCATATTTACTCACTAAATTATATACTGCCTTGGATGTTTTTTAATCTGCACCAGGGACTGTTCTAGCTTCAACAGTATACTTTAAGGACAAGGTTAAGTCCCCTACAAGAGAGCCACTCAGGAGAAACTTACCAGTAATCTCTACTGTTAAGAAAGTTCAAGGATAACTTTCAATCTTGTATCCTATTTGAAAGTGATTCTATACAGTAAACAAGAGTTTCTCCTGCTGGTAATTATAAGAAACACTATTACAGAAGAATTGGGCAAGTCATGTCATTAATAATGAATGAATGCAATATTGTAGTCCCTCATGGAGATGGACTGAAGAGATGAGTTAAAGCAGAGTGAACGAAATATTTCAGTATTAAAAGTTAGGTCATTGTATTCCTTTCACAGACTAGGAATCAACTCTTGGAAAAAGTGATGTGTTTTCAACGTCCAGGTTAACTGACAGTTGGCACAAGTCCTTTTGGAAGGGACAGAGACTAAGGAACTTGGGGACTCTGTGATGTTAAAATCCTATTTTCTTTCCATGTGAAATCACTGTCAAAGGTTTGCTTTTTCTTTGTAAATCATGCTTGAATTTGCCTGCAGGATCAAAAATGTCTGTGCTCCTGTTCTCCAAAACCCAGAGAACAGCCGCGAGCCAGCTGGCAGAGCACTCTGGCTGGCTGCCACTGTCGGCTGAGGTTGCAATGTGGTCCTGAGGGAAAAAACAATCATGCATTCTGTTTAACTAGAGCCATAGAATGGCATTTGTTTCTTGATGGACTGTGGGTCTATTACTAAGACAAACTGGATTAAAGCCATTCAGATCCTACTTTCTGTGACTCTGGGAAGATCAGAGAGCTGAGGAAGTTTTCAGAATGGAGATTATGTTTGTTTGTCTGTCTTTGACACAATGATAAAACAACTAAATGGAAGGTAAACATTCAGGAACCAACCTTTTTTTTTTTAACTATCATTTCTTCCTTTCTTCAAATTGAACCATTTTAGCTTGCTACAGGAATTCCCTCAAGGTGAAATGATAACAAAAGCATTAACAATGTTTTTGTTAGGCCTTTGTCCAAGAATACTGGTGCTTATTAAGGCACTTCTAATCTCAAAACAAGGCTATGAAGTAGTCCATGGCTTATTTCAATTTCACAGGCAAGAAAGATGAGGCCAGATCAAATAACCCACTCAGCACTGCGGTAGGAGGGCAAAAGTCCAGGGACACTTTGCCACACAGGGGAAGGATTTATAAGCCACAGTCATTGACATCGAAGCATTCATGAATGCCTTGGGGAAGCTGGTTGGTAACGTAACGCTTTTCAGTTTGCAAGGTCCATCTTCTCAAGGAGGAAATAACGAAGACCAACTAAACAGGAGTTTGGAACGGTCTCGGAGTGGCCTTTGTTCTGGGCTCCTTTTCTACCTTGGTAATTTCAGGTCTGCCCAGGAAAATGGCTTGTGTTTACATGCTCTGTACAATACAACATAAAAGGATATCAAAGCCTTGGCTCTACATCCCCTAGACAACATAGTATTTCCAGGTGGAAAGGGAATGCTCCCAAATTTCTAATTTGAAACTTAACTTTACTTATTGATAGGTTAGTGATAATTTTGTAAGAGCTGGAGTTGATATATGTAGTGTCCTAACACAGAGGATGCCTGTGGTGCTTAATAAATTATATACATTTTCTGGAGTGTAACTGAGATTATCAGTGTTTGGAATGGCACTTGAATAGGTGTTCAGTTATCATCAGGCTCCTTTTAAGGGATCAGGATAAACCATGCCTGTGTATCTACACAAAAATCATAGATTGCCATTTATCAGGCTTGCGGAGTTTCATAAGCCAATGAAGATATCCATTTCCTGATTTGTATTGCATCCAAACCCTATACACAAACATTACAAAGGAAACAAATCAAAACCAAACATGCAACTACCTATGATGGTTAAAATTGTCCTATCAGCAAGATCTAGGCTCAACCATGAGAAACCTTCTGTGTAGATCTGTGAAGGATTATCTGGTTCACGATAGCCTCTTGGCATGCCTGTGAAGGATTTTCCTGGTTGGACGTGCTGAAGTGAGAAGACTCACTCTGATTACAGACAGTTCTCTCATAGGCTTGGATGATGGACAACATAAAAGGGAGGAAGCAAGCTGAGCAAGAGCAATTATTGTTCTCTTCTTCCTGCTTGTAGATGCAATATGATCGTCTGCCTTAAAATCTTTTTTGGGACTTGCCCACCATGACAGGCTGAACCCTTGAGCTGTGCTCTAAAATAAACTCCTTCTCCCTAAAGTTGTCATCTGTCAAAGTATTTTATCACAGCAACCAGAACAATAACTAATGAAATTACTCAAAGGACTCCCATTCTGACTAAGTATAGTCTTAAGTCAGTACTTTTGAACTGAAAAGAAAGAAACATTACCTTTCTTTTCAGCTCCAAAACATCATCAATATTATACTGGTATTTGACGTATATTAAAGACAAATAAGCCTGAATATTATTCAAGAGATATATATTTAAAAAGTGCAAAGGCTTCTATATGTCACACATTAATTTATTCAGGAGGGTATTATGAATTAATTTAAAGGGTTTATTGGGTATTTATATGAAATATGTGTAACAAATGTAAGTTTAAAATAGAATTGATCTTGAAATTTTTTGTTGTCAGTGGACTGTGAACATTGTCATGGATTTACTGTGTATAGGAAGAAGGGGCGTGTGGATTTAAAGTCTGAGACTGAGGAAAGGTAAATTTCACAACTGAAGATTTTTGTTAATTTTGCAGAAGAGAGGGAAGTTTTATAGGTTGAATTTGAATTTCCTCATTCTTTTAAAAGTACCAAACAGTAAATTAAACATTACTGCTCTTATCTTTCTTCATATTCATCAATGAGAAGTATAGATAATTCAGATACCTTTTCAGACTTTTAATATCTTAAGGAGTATCTTATGTTATATTATTTTAAGTAAAAAGTTAAATGATTTCCATATGCATATTATAAATACTTAATAGAACTATCATTAACTCTTAAATTCTGAATTTTCATGAGGCTACACATATGAGAAATATTTTATCTTGAGGTGGATGGCTGAGTTATTTCCAATTAAGCTCCCAATTTTATGTTTCAGAAGATGTGTATCTAATGTCTTATGAAGAATAACATTCAGATGAAACTGGAGTTGTTACAAGTAAATATTTTGTGATAGAGTTACTCTTCTTCATTGACTTCGTTTTTAATTTTTTTTTTCAACACAGCAGAGAAACTACACTATTTTCCTAATATATCCATAGGAATTTTCCTGGTCATTTATCATATATCTCCTTTTTCTTTTAACTATCTTTTCAGTGTGTTTTCCTCATAACATGCATTCATTGGTAGGCTCAGCAGTGGAAATGGCCAGTTCTTCATTTGAAGAGTGCAAACAAACATGAAAGTGTGCAGAAAGAACCATACCAATCTAAGTGCATCAAAATGCCCCAAAAGTAAATGTATAGTATTAGTACTACCCTAAATAGTTAGGGAATAAAGATCAATAGCAGGACTTTATGATAGGTAGAGTTGGCTTTCTAGAAACAGACACTTTCATTTATTCACACAGTTCAGACCAAATGTCTCAGTTACTTTTCTATTGCTGTAATAAGACATGATGACAAAGATATGTTACAAAAGAAAACATTTAACGTGAGGCTTATGGTTTCTGGGAGTTAGAGTCCATGGGCCATGGAGGCATGTCAGCAGGCAGGCAGGCAGGCACACCAGTAGCTGAGTACTCACACCATCATGACTGCGAGGTAGGGAGAACTAAAGGAATGATGTGGGCCTTGAAAACCTCAAAGCCTGTCCCCCAACCCCTGTTGACAAACCTCTCCAATAAGGCCACATAGCCTAATCCTTCCCAAACAGTTCCACCAATGGAATTTGAATATGGTACCAAGTATTCAAATATATGAGCCTATGGGGGACATTCTCATTAAAACCACTACATAGACTATATAAGAAATTGGTCCCTGCGCATTATGTCGCATCTGCCTTTAAAAGCATGTATTATGACTCCCATTTTATACTTGAGAAAAAGGCTCAAGAATCCAATAACCTCCCCCTGCTTGGCAACTAAATGCCTGAGTTTTCCTCCTGCCCTTCACTTCTTTCACTCATTTTCTTTCATCTATATCATTATCATTTTTTTAATTAAGGCCTCAGTCTAGTGGTTCTGATGGAATCCATCTAGTTATTGAAGCTGTGCACTGAAGCTTATGTCTTCATGTCCAGAGAAAGTATCTTGATGGTTACTGTAACTGTTATGTTTCTCTGTGTTAAGTAGACTTAGAATTGGCTGCTAATTTCAAGTATTTTATATACATCATAAGCGTTCATTTGGGTGTCCTATGGCTTCAGATGCAGTATTTTGTTATGCAACAGAAAAAAAAAACACAACTCAACAGTAGAATTGTTTTTTTACAGAATTACAAATATTTAAAAATTGGAATAATCAAAATGAGAATGGTTCTGCAACAACATTTTATTTTTCAAATAAAATGCTGTAATTCAAGACACCAAACAAGTCTTTTTAGATTCTGATTATTATGTAAGAGGTACACAAATGCTAACTCTTTGGTAACCTCTAAAACAAATTTTTTACATTAAGCATTTAACAAAATAAACATTATAATTGAAGACTTTTTTGTTGTTTTATTTAATGTTGATTACTTAATCTTATAATCCTAAATGCCATAAATTAGTTTCATGAGTATGCTTTTATTACCTTTTCTCATTTTGTATTCAATGGTCTTATTTCTCAAAAGAATCCATTTTATTATGAATAATTCATTTCAATAAATAGCGATATTAATGTGGTTTTTTTTGTATTCTTTGGGAAAACTGAAAAGACATATTAACATTTCTGGCTAAAATAATCAACATGCTAATTTTTTAACTTTAATTTTTTTTAACTAATAAAATTAAATACGTTCACAGTATACAACATGTTTTATTACATATGAATACATTTTGGAATATTTAAACCAATTCAATTAACATGAACGCTATTTAACAAAGAAAAATTTTATAAATATATATATTTATCATATATAAGATGATGTTTTATACACAACTATGTTGTGGAATAGCTAAATCAAGGTTATGTGAATTTCTACAGTTAAAATTTTTAATGATGAAACTCAAATCAAACCTCATCAGTCTTCAAATATGTAACATCCGGTTTTAAAGTGTAGTCATCATGATATACAATTGATCACTTGAACTTAATCTAGTCTTTAATGGGAAGTTTGTGCTCTGATTAACATCTCTCCAGTGCCCCCAATCCTCAAAGAAACTCTCCAAGTAAGATAGGCTGGCTAGCCAGTAAGCCTGGCTTTTTCAAATGTGGATACTGGAGATCTGAATCATGCCTACCCAGCAAACACTTTATACCATATGTGCTGTCTCTCCAGTTCCTTGGAATTCCACTTCCAATTCTACATGCAACTGGAGTCAGGTTGTATTTAGTCCCCCCTGGCTGGTATTAAATGCTGTTACATTAATTACTAGCTCACAATTAATTTTTACTATTGTCTGCTCTCTGATAAGCATTTAATAGGTGTTTTCTTCTTGATTTCTGACAAGTCTATGAAGCAAATAGTATTATCTTGATGTCCATTTGCTAGTGAAGGAACTCCTGCTCAGAGAAAGTAAGAAAGTAAGGAACTCCATGCCACATAGAAAGGAATGCACGAGGCTTAGGAGGAAGCTACTGCCAAGCCTAATTCTAGGATGAGAGCCTTTGTTACCAGATTTTTGTTACTAGAGAACAGTAATTAAAAACTCACAATTGTAAATTTGTAATAAGATTAATATGGGTATTGTGGCATACACCAATAATCCCAGAAAGTAGGAGGCAGAGGCAGGAAGGTCAAGAGTTCAAGGTCTCTCTTGGATACACAGCAAATTCAAGAACAGATTGGGCTACACAAGATAGTCTGCTTTTTGGAGCCCACTACCTATGATGGGATACCTCGTGCAGCCTTGAGGCAGGGGGAGACGCTTGGACTTGCCTCTACTGGATGAGTCTCCCCATGGGAGGCTTTGCCTTCTTGTAAGGAGGAGTGTGGGGTGGGATGGAAGGGGGGAGTTGGGGGGGGCGGGAGGAGGGAAGAGGAGGATCTTTGGTATGTAAAATGAATGGAAAAATTTTCTTAATAAAAAAAAGAAAAAAATGTCAAGGCTAAGACACATGATCCAAATAGACATATTCAAAGTGTTGCAAAGAAAACATGACGTTGCTAGGCAGAGGAAAATTTTGGGGTGTACCTTGAATGTTTGTTAAAAAAAAATTCAAGGCAGAATATAGGCAGGGTAGACATTGGGCCAGGTGCTGGATTTCCTGATATTTCACAGGTCTGAGAACCCTTTTGAAAAACAAAATATCAAAAGCAATATGAGTGCAAAGGTAGGTAGGAGGAGCATAGTAACTTTGCTAACTGTGGAACATATCTTATCTCTGCTCATTTATGAAAGGAGTCACCATTGCTAACCTTATTTGCCTACATTCCTGAAAAGTCTCCTTCATGAGAAACCCTAAAGGCTGAATTTCAGAGGAGAAATTGACAGGATAGCCTTTTTTATGTTTTATCTTTGTCTTAGTAAAAGCAGGAACATGTGTCTAAAATTACATGTTAAACATATTTCTATGTATCCTGGTGTGTATTTCACGGGTTATCTATGAAACACAGGTAATTTCCGGTCTTAAACAGACCTGTCTCTTTAGGCTGTATATTTAGTTATGAGAAGCTATTTCTAGTAATACATCAACTTCCACTTTCCCAATTTTGACAGTACTCATATAGAATTTTATTCAGATGAAAGCCTGGATATTATTGCCTCTAGCTCATAATAGCTTAGAGTTCATAAGATCTGTCTGCATCCTTTTAATTTATGAATAGCTAGAGAATGTTTCTACTTAGACTATTCCTCAATACACATGGGAAAGAATATCCCTAGATGAACTGGCTTTGAAAGTTACACTTAAAATTGATTCAAATTTTACATTAATCAATTAATTAATTTTGGGATTTCTAAAGAATTCAGTTTTAAAATATGATTGTTAAGGTGATGGCATTCCTCAGTGGCATAGTGTGCCTTGTATGTTCAAGTTGCTAGGGTTGGATATAAATGTAGCAAAAGAAAAGATGAAAAGCATGTTGTTGAGAAATTTGATTGGTTTAGATTCTGAATAACTTTTTTCAGCGTTAGACAATGATACATTTAATATCTGTTAACCACCTTAGCCAATCTGTTCCAGGCCAATGAGAAGGAAAATAAAAGTAGATTATGATTAGAACTATGATTTATAGATTTAAAGAAGGAACAAAAGTTGCCACTATTATGACTATTATGACTGTTGCTATTAATAAATTGCTTATAAATTCTCAGAAACTGTTTTCCCTTATTTGCACCTGCCTAGCATGCATACTGGCTATGGTGATGGGAATTATAATGAGGGCTGGCAAACACTCTGCATGTTTCAGTTCATTAGCAGAGCAACTCATCTGAAAATTTAGTTAACGTAATGACAGCATTACAATGATATTGGATATCTTATTTTCCTAATTCAAAACTTTGATGTAAGTATGCCTGGAGTTCACTTTCCAAGTGACTCTTCTCATATTTGGAATCATAGTCAGTGATTCCTGTTACGAGAATTTCAAAATGAATTCCCCTCACTGTTGTGCATCATTAAATGGTTTTCCTTGAGAGAACTGGGTGAACAAATGTGCTGCCGAGTCACACACAGACTTGTATCTTACAAGTACCAAGTTAAACTCCACTTCTTTCCCAGTTTCACTGCATGCACTTATTATTTTATTGAATGCCACGTCAGACCATTAAACAAAGCGTTATTTCCTATAGGAGAGTCACGTCTTCTCTCTGTCAGAATCTAAAACTCTGGAAGCTTCAGTGTTGAAGAGTATGTTCAGCAATGGAGAGAAGAAGGTGAGCTTAGAGCTTGCTTTCTTGGGCTAGTGACTATTGTTGAGACAGATTCTCAACACTAACTTCCAACTTAGTGAGTGGCCCACATTCAACTAAAGATCCACTAGCTTTACTCTTCTTTACTTCTGTCAGTAATGTTTTCCATATTTTATATTATTGAGGATTGGGTTAAAACATTTTTTTTGGTCATTTAATTGCCATGGCTAATCTCTAGGCTGTTGGTGACCAAACTGATTTTTAAAGAGTATTATGTCCAGAACTCAACATGCGCTATAATCTGAGTACTGATAAAGTTGTCCTTCCAGGCTAAGATATAAATATGGTGTGTTCATAGCAATGAATCCAAGAGAAGAGGTTAATATATAGGCTTACATTTTTAATTACATAACACCTTTTCCCATTTAACCTGTACCACTTGGTTCAAGTTCAGCAAGGACTCATTAAATTCACAGTTTGGTATATCTTACAAGATATGGAAGGGCAACTAAGCAGACTACCTTGATCCTGAATTCATAGCATGGAGGCACAGCTAACACACATCAAGAATAGCATGGACAGGCCGGGCGGTGGTGGCGCACGCCTTTAATCCCAGCACTCGGGAGGCAGAGCCAGGCGGATATCTGTGAGTTTGAGGCCAGCCTGGGCTACCAAGTTAGTTCCAGGAAAGGCGCAAAGCTACACAGAGAAACTCTGTCTCGAAAAACCAAAAAAAAAAAAAAAAAAAAAAAAAAAGAATAGCATGGACAGAAGCCAATGTTTAAATATATGACATAGCTGTGAACTTAGGCATTGTTATTTTAGATGTTCTAGTATCTCCTGAACACATTTTACATATGGAAAAGTAAGTTAAAATAATTATCAGCACTATACCCCATCCCCCAGGACTGGCTTAGCAGATTCAGTAAGCCATTCTTGAGACGACATGCATTGTAGGGTGAGCCTGATATATTTTAGTAGCTTTCACTCAGCCTTTGAAGAGGGGATGCTGGGCAAAGACAATTCAATGGGTGTCACTAAGGCTGTGGTCTGTGATCTGTGGCCTTCCTCCCAAGCACAATTAAAACTGCCACAGATCTCTGGACATCTCTGGGCTTCCTCTCATCTCACATTCATGTTCCAGTTTCTGAGATGTCTTAAGTTTTACAACTTGAAAAGCTCCCCCAAATAGACTTCTAGCTATAAATAAACATCTAATAACTATTGTTTCACTGCTAGTACTTAAAAACTCACCAACATCTAGTATATCCACTAACTACCTCAACAAATGTTCCAGGTTTCCATTTGATTAGATGGTGTTAAGAACTACGCACCTTTATAACTTTCTTAGATAAACTTCTACCTTATATAACATCTATGTGGAGCCCAGAAAGCCTCCTGTTACACTGAATGCTTGCATCAGCCAGTAACTAGATTTTTGATCCAAATAATGAGTCTCTCTAAACCCATTTTCACAGAAAAATGAAGATGATGATACATAATGGCCTTCTAGTAACTGAGAAAGAAATATGTGAAAGCCCTTTGCACAGTTGAAATTGTAACACACGCTTGTGGTTATGAGTTATTTGCATTTTCCCCCTAAAACCACGCCAATGTCTTAAGAAATCAAGGAATATCAAGAATCCATTTTGTGCCTAATGATCTGGTTGATGAAAACAAAACAAAGCAAGGTAATCAATAAGCTAAGAACAAAGAACACTTGGTCCTGCTTACACTGTTATGATATAGGTGAGAGAATAAGCATATGAAGAATCAATGTAATTGATTCTCAGGACAACAAACAACCGATAGATAGACTGCATGGGTTTAATGCTGGCACCATTCTAGCCAACGGTTGCAATTCACGCAAGCATTAGAGATTCAACTGATCTAGAGGAAAGGGTCTGGATCTGGAGAAAGGAGAGGTAATAGAAATGCTACCAGATTTGGAAGAATGAGGAAGATGAAAAAAAGGAAAACATCCAGACAGAGGTTTTTAAACAGGAGGGAGACAGGGCTGGGATGAGCGAGTGAGACCCAAAGACACTGCAATGGATAAAACCACACAGTAAGAAAAGGGAACAGTACATGAGGATGGAGGAGTGCATCATGAGCAGCCATCGAGTTCAAAATCCATTAGCTCTGACACGATAGTGGAGAAATCAAGTGGGAAATTTCAACACTGTTCCCTCAAACAAGATAAAATAAAAGCTCAGTGAGAAAACGCACTGGTTATACTTAAAAACAAAAAAGAAACAAACAAAAAAACCAAACCAAAACAAAACAAAAAAAAACAACAACCCTGAAATATAAATGAGATATTATTTGCTATTAAACAATTGTGCTTATTTTCTCTGGTAATTGGAGTAGTGTCCTTCTCAACTATATATCTTATGATGATCATTGATATTAGAAGTTATTTTGCAAATAATGATTTATATTTTCAAAATTGGCGTTTTACAGTCTAAATCATAGTAGCTGAAGTATAAATGTGTTATTTTACTATTCAGTATTTCAATCTATGAAAATCATTAGTATCCTATGTCCAATAACTTTTATTTATTTATAGAGCAGCATTGCCCTCACCATGGGCTCTTTATTATGCTCCCAAACATTGATCAATATTAACCTCAAGGTTCTGTTGATGCTTTTCCCCCACAAGATGGAAGCCTCACAGAACTTTTATAACAAAAAAAAGCATTTCGAAACTCATGCCAGGCTTCAATTTTTCATCTCCCTTATGAATACTAATGTTACGTGCCTCTTCTTCACATGTTGCACACCCATTCACAATCCTTTTCATGCTGCCTCTTTATGGTATGAACGTCCCTTACCTCACAAGGTCCTCAGCTGGAGGGATGTGTTATATCTATTTTTCCTCACCTGCTGGGTGAATCTTAAACACTTTGGAATCACAAGCTTTTGACAATGTGATAAAATCTCAGTTTCTTCTCCAAAAACATGCTTATGCAAATGTACACATTTGATTTTATGTATAATTTCAGAGAAAATATTCCAAATTCTTGTAGAAACATTATCTGTGGGTTAAACAATTCTGAATTGGGGCTGGTGAGATGTCTATGTGGGTAAAATTATTTGCTGTGTTAAGTCTGATGACCTGAGCTAGATTTTTGGAATCCAAGTATTTGAAGGAGATAAACCAGTCCATTAAACTGTCCTCTGTACATACATACATACATACATACACACACACACACACACACACACACACACACACAATTATTAGTAAGCAAATAAATAATTTAAAATAACTGAATTAATGCATGATCACCATCCACACTGAAATAAGAATCCAGTATATACTTGTGCATGTATTAACCTTAGATATTTAGCTAATTTTCTATTGGTTTAATAAAACTAATTCAACCAGGCACTCTGAGAGAACTGGGCATGAAATTGGTGATGGTCTCCAGAGACAAAAGACTGGGGGATTTGGAAGAAAAACAAAAGCTTTGGCCTTAGAAATTAACCTAATCACAGCTGACTCTTTTTGGTAATGCTTTGTTACCACATACACATTTCCCTTTTTAATTGTTTCTTTCAATTTTGAGATCATAATATAATTACATCATTTGCCCCTTAGCTTTCCTCTCTCCAAATCCTCCCCCGACTCCTCCTCGCTCTTTTTCAAATTCATAACATCTTCTCTTTTCATTTAACTTATATATACATATTTGTATATACATACTTGTTTCTAAATATATAATATAAGTACAGCCTTTCGGCATGTATAGTCTTCAAAGGACCCAAAGGCACATACCCACTTGAGAAAAGATCATTTTTTTAAAAAGAAGAATTAGTTGTACTTTTGTGTTAAAAAAAGAGATACATATTGCAATGACATTTTAGTGTTTCAGGAGAATACACATACAAGTTAATACACGTACATTCAATAACACCAGTAGATTTCCTTTCTACACTTGGTCACATATTTTCTAATAGAGAAGATAAGGGGCACACACAACTGTGATGAGGTAGAAAATGTGTCACAAGAAATCTCCTCAGCTCCAATGAAAGCTCCTTCTAAACCTTCACATATCAGGTGGCATGTTTTTTTATTTGCTGAGTACAGGCCTCCAGAGACTATCACAAAATAATATGCATAGATTATGAAAACTCAAATACCTTAACCCTAAATAGGTGGATTTTGCTTGTCCACCATGCCTCTTAAGTGTCCATTTTTCTTTATTGCAATAAGAAATGCCCAGCCTGACACTTTTCTCTGAAAGTACTTTGTGAGTCTTTCCTAGCTCTTTAGTTGTATCATAACCTCCCTGAAGAAGAAAAAAAAAGCCATTTGAAGAAAGCTTTCTGGTCTGTCACCTAAATACCGGCTGACTTTTCATTAGGTGATGGATAAATACCGTGTATCAGAAACATTTGGAGAATGCACTAAATAAAACAAAGCCTCACATATATCTGGGTCTTAGAAGCCCTTAACTGCAAATTTGTTGATGTCTTTGAATATGGTCAGCAACATTTAGGTGACAGTTACTTTTAAAGTACTGCATCAAGTATCTTGCAAGTTTCCAAATCAGCCTTGAGTGGAAGGAATACCATTTAGAATGCTCATACTGTTGTATTTTTTGCTTAAAGTGAAACCAAATAGAAAATACTGAAGAGTAATTTTCCCTCAAGATAATTTTCTAGAAAAGCAGTAGCAGACCAGGTGCTTTGTGGAGGATAGCTTTCAGAACCAATCGCGCTCACTCTAAATTCATGAAGCCTACATGTGTCTCTTTCTGACATCAGCTAGTGTATTTAGTGTCTTTCAGTCATAGAACAAAAGGTGACTTTTTTTTGCCTGCCACATTTCCAGAGGCCTTGAAGTTAGCCCAATTTTTTTATACTTGCCCAAAGGCAACACATTTGCCGACCGCATGGATGGGAAAAGCACATAAACCGTGCTAAAAATAAAATCAACCCAGTGTTATAAATGGGGTCACATAGGAGAGGTGCTTAGCTGCATTCTTAATAAAAACAAGAAAACTACATTTGGTGACAACACCATCCTGGGCTGCCCACTGCTCTGCTAATCCAGTGGCTATGACATATTCAGAAATTCGCAGAGAAAACATCTACAACATATTGCTTCAACACAAACCCACAAAAACCAATTCTTTCCTTGTTTCCATCCCTGCTCTAGTTATTGAATAGTCTCTTCCTTCCTTCCTTCCTTCCTTCCTTCCTTCCTTCCTTCCTTCCTTCCTTCCTTCCTTCCTTCCTTTCTTCCTTCCTTCTTTCTTTTCCTTTCTCTTCTTTTTTGAGACAGGGTTTCTCTGGCTGTTGTCTCCTCTGGCTGTCGTAAAACTCTCTTTGGATACCAGACTGGCCTCAAACTCACAGAGATCGCCTGCCTCTGCCTTCCCAGTGCTGGGATTAAAGGTGTGCACCACCACCACATGGCCCTGAACAGTCTTTTGTAAATGATTCTTCAAGACTCTAGGTTGGAAAGTATTATGGTTCTACTGAAAATCCACCATGCTTTCCCCGCAATGCAATCAGAATAAAAGCTAACAAGCCCAGCACCACACAGACCTGTATGGCTTTGGCTGGGTTTCCTCAGCCCACTCTACATGACACACATGGTCTCTGTTTTGCTGTGAAACTAGAGGCATCCGTCGGACCAGTGTGATTGCGCCTCTGCTTCAGACTTATACACTCATCTGTGACATGTATTGGCTGTCCTATTTGAGAATGTATCCTTCTTCCATATCCGAAACAGGTACACAGTGTTAAACAGAGAGAAAGGTATTCACATCTTACCTTGGATGCAGAGGAGACTTGACTGACAAATATGAGTCCAGTAAGGTTCCTATTATCAAAACTACACATGAAGTACAGGAGTTAAAGGGAAATTGGAAATGAGTATGACAGGCATTGGAAAAAAAAAAGAAAAAACAAATCAACAAGCCAAATTCACTCAGCAGTATCCATCAGAGGCTTATGTATGCTTTCTTAGTACATTCCCACAATGTCCTATAAGGTGGGTATATAGGGATGATGGAATCAACACAGAAAGCATGGAACATTCTACAAAATGTAAACCCAGTCTGAGTCAGAGTGTTGGTGTGGTAAGCATGGATTCTTTGTTGATTTAATTTTATAATTTGATGCACTTTTGCTGGAAGAAAAATAGAGAAATATACCCAGTCTCTTAGGGGACTTTTGACAGTTATTTATTCTCAAGTGAAAAAAAAATCAAGTAATCAGAAATATTTAAAAACGGTATGTTTGCCTTTCTCTAACAATTTTATCTTTATCTAGAAGATCTGTTTTTTTTTTCAGATAGATTTTGAAGATGTGTTTTCACACCTAGAGAATGTAAGATCACAGACTGTTCCCATTACAAAGAAAAGAAACAAACAGGGAAAAAAAACTGTGATGCTATGATTTTGAGAGAATACATGTTATCAAAATAATTGGGGAAGAATCCTAAGTCAAAAATGTAGCAGCACTTATTTAGATCATTTCTCTACATTCTACTTCAAATTTTCTTCAACTAAAATTAGTCTCCTCATCTATTAGATATGGTCTGTAATATACTTCTTTAAAATCAGCTAAGGAGTCAACATTTTCATACTTAAATCATACTCGGGGTTTCCAAAAATATAAAAAGGCTTCAGAGTCTGCACAAAGGCATCTACCACACAATATTTGCCAACCCTTGACATTTCTACAGGAAATGTGAGAACTGGTTGATGTTTATTTGTTTCCTTTGTAGCACTTGGAATTGAACCCAGGACCTTATGTGTGCTGGGCCAGTGCTCTGCCACTAAGCTGTACATCTAACATCTTTTTGTGAAATTTCTTTTTCTGAAACAGGGTCTCACAAAGCTTCGTGGGTAGACCTTCATATTGGGAGCCTCCTCCCTCAGCTTCTCAAGCAGCTGAAATTACAGTCACGTGTCTCCAGGCTCAGCTAAAAAAGTACACAGTCATAGAGTCGCCTTATAGGTCTAAAATTACAATCTATGTGGTTACCTATAGTAGTTGTATCCATACAGATCTTGAACTTGTATTGAAGTATAACAGAGTCACTGTGAAATGCTCAAAAATGTATTTTAACAATGCATGTATTATATTACCTCAAAGATGTCTAACTATGTATTTTCTTTTCTCTATTCACCATAGTTACAATCTATTATCTAAAGAGTAGGTAACAGAAAAGGCACTGATTCAAAGTACACATAGTCTACCATGCTTTGATGCATCCTCTCATCTATTCAACAAATGTCATTTTTATGAGAGAAAGTACCTAGGGCACACTGGTCATGAACTGCTTATGTAGCTGAGAAGAACCATCTACCTTGGGTGTACTATGGTTCCAGGAATGCATTACCACATCTAGACTATTCAGTACTGGGACCAAATCCAGGGTCATGAAACTGCTAGGCAGACATTTGACCAACTGAGCTACATCTCCATATACTCCCTGTCAAAAATTTCTTTATTTTAAAATATTTTAATAAGTTTACTTAGTTGGGGTGTGTGTGTGTGTGTGTGTGTGTGTGTGTGTGTGTGTGTGTGTGTGTACATGTGGATGTGTGAGGGTGAGTGGGTCAGTAAGTTCTAGGGAATGACCTCCAGCAAACATACTTACTTTATTTATTTTTGCCAATGTTCACATACAATTTAATTAGCTACAGATGTCATAGTAGTATAACACGAATCTTAAAAGGTCTTATAATAAAAAACCAAGAGCTAGATATTGGGTGAAAGCTGAAAGATCAGAGAAGCAGAGCAAGCCACAGCCAACCTGACCTCAGCAACTCCTCAGCCAATCCTGTTTCTTTAGACTGAAAGCCTCTGAGTCTTCACCCAAAAGGGTCTCAGCTGAACTGCTTTAGTTCCTGTTTCCTCGCATCTTATATACATTTCTCCACCCTGCTGTCACTTCCTGGGATTAAAGGCATGTGTCACCTTTCCCTGGCTCTGTTTCCTTGAACTCAGAGATCCAGAGGGATCTCTGCCTCTGGAGTGATAGGATTAAGGGTGTGTGCCACCACTGGCTGTCCTCTATGTCTAATCTAGTGGCTGGCTCTGTCCTTTGATCCTCAGGCAAGTTTTATTGGGGTACACGATAGCAAACATACCTTAAACACCTATTAATAAGCCAAGTGTTATGGCTGGCATTGAAGAAGACAACAGGGGACATAAACGGCCCCTCATATCTGATAGTTTCTGTTTCTAATGGTCTCTCATAGTATGTATACATAAATACATAATGACAAAATAAAAGAGCCCTAAAAAATACAGAATGCTATGGGAAATTAATGGGAGGTAAAATTTTCATAAAGAGATCAGAAACAGCTTTTATGACAGAAGTGCATGCTGGAGGGATGAATCTAGTTTGGGTGGAAGAGAAATTGCTTTAAAATTGTCTCAGGGTAGAGATGCACCCACAGGTAGAATTTTTTGTTTGTTCTCTCTCCTCTGCTTCCTCCCCTGCTCTATCTCTCACTTCCTTTGAAGATAATAACTGAGCTCTGCTTATGTGGTTTTTATGTCATCTTAGGTCACAGTAATCTCTCTCTCTCTCACACACTATAACGGCCAATGAAAGAATCAAGTGCACCTTAGACAAAATTAGACACTGCCTAGTTTGTGTGCCTACTATAGAAGACCGATCCTTTTTCTGTTCAACAAGATATCCTAAGGTTTAATAGTGTGTATCCAAGTCCAAGTACTCTTTATCTAGGAAGATAAACATGAGTAAACATACTCTCTAACCCTAGTGGGCTTATTGACTAACGAGTAGATGGTCATATAAAATGATAATTATAAAAAATAGATAAATATAATGCTAGAAAAAAATCAAGCACATAACATAAACTCTGAACTAAAGACACAGGATAGGAAATTTTATTTGAGGAATATATATTTAAACTGAATGATACATGATGGGTGCCATATAAAGTAGACACAGTATGGGATGGAAAACATTCACAGAGAGTGAACAGCAGAGAAGTCTTTAGAGTAATAAATAATGTAGAGATTCTAGGCCAATAAGTCATAAGGGGCCTTGTAGACCATGTTAACTATTTCCATTAATGTTTAAAATTCTAAATGTTTTGCTCACTCTTCACTGTTTGACAGACAAATTTTCCAGTGTGTTAGGAAGAGAATCAGTTAGTGTGTGTGTAAACTGTCTCTATTCTACAAGGAAGTTTATCCATAACTGTAAACAGGAGTTCAAGGTATTGACCTTGTTTAAACAAAAGGCAACATGAACACTATCAGCTGAATTTCTCATATGCAGCAGAACAACATGCCACTGAATGATGGACAGTGGTGCCAGACGGTCTGTGGACATTAGAAAGAAAAACATAAATGTGAAAATTCACAGAAAATTACCAACATATGAATATTTCAAAATAGCATAATTTCAACAAAGCGCTCATTACATTTTATACATTTATAGTTAATATATTAAAATATATTGACACTGGTAATTCCTACCTTTTACACTGTAGCCATATGATGAAGATCTCTTAAATGCATTGCTATTCATTGAAAAAAATACAATAGTCTTAAATAGTCTTTGTGGGGCTGCAAGTATGGCTCAGTGTGTACCAGCACTTCCTGTGTTTGATAAGGATCCAGGTTCAGTTCCCAGCATTGATATCAGGAGGCTCACAACAGCCAGTAACACCAGTTCCAGGTAATCTGATGCCCTCTTCTGACCTTCAAGGGCACCTGTACCCATAAGGTGTGAGTGAGTGAGTGAGTGAGTGAGTGTGTGTGTGTGTGTGTGTGTGTGTGTGTGTGTGTGTGTATTCAAGCACACATACACATAAAAAACAAACAAATCTTTTTAAAAAAAATTCCTAAAGGTTTTTGCATGTTGTAGTGTCATCTTAGTTGGTAGTGACCAGTATTTTTTTTAAATGAACTAGGTAAAGAAATGAAATATCTGGTGTGAGACTGTGGAAGAAATACTTCTTAGGACATTTGTTCTTATTTTTATGTGTCATTTGATTGTGTAGTAAGTTTTAAATGTCAGTAAAAATGTTACAAAATATCATTAATAGATTCAGTAATTAAATTTTCAAAGGTTTCCTTATTGTCTTCTTGGGAATTAAGAATCAAAGTGATAAAAATATTGAAAAATCATGTAAAACTCACACTGGTTTCATATGAACTAAAACTCAAAATTAGAATACACATGCATGCATAAGAGGAAAAAAAAAAGAACACAAGGCTCTTTAATTCTACTGACAAGGAATATATATCACCCTGTCACGTGCAGACCAACCAGCTTAGCTTAGCAAACATAACTCCATTTTAAAAATACCTTGTTAGTATTAAGCTTATAAAGAATCTTAGGGAAGGACAAAAGCGGGCCACTTAAGGTTGACGCTTTAATTATCACTTAATAACTGCTGCAGCAGATGAAGTGGCGGTGTGGTTTCGCACAGGACAATGGGTATTTGTGAGCACCTGCTTGACTATCACAGAGTGACCCAGGCAGGCTCGGGTTATTATCTTCTTGAAACCAGGATATGAAACAAGATAAAGGCAAAATAATTTCCGGTTAATGTTTCAAGACCCGTGTTGTCTAAATGATAATCGACACAAAATGATTTGTTTTATTATGTTCTCCATATTTATTTACTTTTGTCTCAAAATCTAAATTAGAGTTTTGTAGGCTGTAATAAAAAATATACTCAAGAGGAAATTACATTGAAAAAAGTCATTACTGTGATAAAAAAAACCTATTGCATTTACTTAAATCCATAAAAGCAATAAAATTGGGTGAAAGCATGTACTTGATTCTGTCAGAAATTAGGGAAAAGGAGAAAAGTGACTATGATTTAACAAAAGAAATTGGGAAAGTGTATACGGAGTATATTCCAACACATGATAATGGAGAATAAAAAATCCATCTATAAAACATTCAACAGTGGATTTCAGTCTGTGTAGAGTATGCAGAAATAGTTTCACTCACTTCATGCTCCATATTTATAACTCTGAAGCCACTTCAGCACATATACAAATCAGGGAAATATATAGAAATAAGCCCCATAAATTTGGAATATGGTGAGATCATCTATGATTAGAACATTGGATATTTCTTATCATTCACAGAATGCTTTTAATTAGAATATGAAGGCAGATTAAAACTCACTGAAGCAGTACTGGATATTTAAATATTAGAGCTGGTTCCACTCACATTTGCACTGTCTTTTCCTTTGACAACAATGCCTTTGCCTGACAGTCATGGGGCTGTCATAAAAACAGAATACTTGTCCACAATGTTTACCTCTATAGTCCCAACGTACAAACAGCACTTGTCATACAACTGGCACATCACTCTACTTACTGAAGACACAACATTATTGTTTGATACGTTACATACCACCAAGTACTAGATAAGCAGTAACATCATCACATTTCTATTTCTGAATAAATATTTAGCAGTAATATATCCCTTTAAATTTTGTTATGTCAAAGACTCATGTTTCATGCTTTTATCTCAGTGACACGATGATCAAATTGATGCAAATTTTGGGGTAAATAAGTTAGCCTTTGACTTTTCTATCTGTATTATTAGCCAGTATAGGTTACCGTCTATCTATTCTCTCATCATCTGCCATTTATGAGTTCAAGGATAATGTGAAGCTTATAGATAAATATTGCCTCTGTGAACAGATGGCTTGGATTTTATCCAATGTCAAACTGCATCCTATGACCCTGGGCAAGTTACTTAAATGGTCTTTTCCATAGTTTTCTAATCAAAAGATATGGATATATTATCAATAATATCAGTGATATTAAATAAGATTCAGAATTCAAACCGTGTGGGAAACTACCTGATATGCAGGGAGAAGTAAGAATATGATGAGGTTTTCTTCACCCAAGAGTCCATTATTTCTATCATCCATTCTCAATGAAAATTCCCATTTCCTTCTTTAAGAGTAACCATGGAACCAATGATATTAATTCATATCACAATGCTCATGAGTACTAATGTTTCCTCCTGACCATTGACGCTGCCAGTAGAGAGACTACACACAGTGGATAAATTACACTTAGGGTTTGAACATCTTCTCTTGGGGGTAAAATAGGAATAGGAATTGGAACACAGCAAGGCAAGGCGAGGTAAGACTAGCATCAAACCGCCTCAATAGCCTCCATTAGTGTTAGTTGAGGAACAGTGAGAAACTGTATCTATGAATGCCAAGGAGAGAAAAGGAGGGCGGGGCTTCAGGAAGCCATGGCACAGCTAAATTACTAATAATATAAGTAATACCCCACTAATAATATAAACAATATCCTATTATTCCAATCACAAGTCTCTGAGTCCTACCTGATACTTTAGAACTACAGAGTTTTGAAAGGAGGAGGAAAATGAGATGATTAATCTGACATCATAGTAATATAGTGGTAACTAAAAGAAAACTGAGTTAGTAGCATAGGCTTTGAGTTTTTTTTTTAATCATAGACTAAGAAAGTACCCTTGATTAACTTTAAAACACAAACTTAATCCCCTCAAAAATTATCATAGCTGAAATAACAGAATATTAAAACTTTCTTATCTTTTCAATGAGGCACAGACTTTAATTTTCAGTGATGATGATAGATTTTGTTTGTTTGTTTCTGATAAGCAAGAGCAAACTAAGTCTTCTGTACGGAGATGATTATGAAACATGTGATTCTCATTATTAAGTACGAAGGCACCATACATCAACAAGCAAAACCATGCTAAGTATGTAACTGCAGCCACCTAATTTAGCACCTGAGTCTTCTTCATTGCGTCTGCACAATGGAAAAACCTACTGCAACACAAGTATTTCCAAGATACAGAATGCAGCAATGTACCAATCAAGGCAACAGCAAAGCACTGCCAAAGGTAGGGTGCATTCCATGCTAGCTTCTTACTTTTGGTTTTAAGGCATAATTATCCATTTTCTCTGCAATCAGTTACACAAGAGGCCTGAACATGGCAATTCTTAACATCACTGAAGTCATGGCATATTCCATTAAGCATGTCAATTAGGTAACATATTAAGACCTTGCTCCTGTACTCATCTCTGTGTATGTGAAGCTAATGTATACACAGTAGGAGTTACATGTCTTGGTTGTAGAAAATAAACTGAACCAAGCTGGTGAAAGATGTGTCAACAGAGTTAAGACTAAGGAGCCTCCTGTCACTGCATCTATAGGGAAATGTGTGTGAAGATATCAAAAAGAGAGAAAGGTGAGGAGAGAAGAAAATTAAAAAAAAAAAACAAAAAACAAAACAAATTTAAAAAGTGGGGAGTGGGCAGCAAAAAGGAGTGAGTAGGAAGGGGAATATTGAAAGAGGGGGTAGACATACAGGAAGGAAGAAACTGCAGAGAATTCCTGGAGTATTGTCACAGCTAGAGAACTGAAATAATTTATTTCTGCTCATGCAGTCAGCAGTAAAATGCTTCAGTGCCTAAGTACAGGTGTAAAAGTCAGAAGTCAAGAGAAGTAAGATGGTTGCTCTGTGTTCAACAGATACAAGATGGAAGACTCTCAAAGCCACAGATGAACTCATGTCTTCTCCTTGTTCCTGGAGGATTTAGTTCTCTCCTATCATCAATGTTCATTTTGTGTTATCTAGGAGTTGCCCAGAAAGTCTCTATGACTCCTTGGGAAAAAAATTATCATAAGCTGGAAGGACACACATAAAAAGAATTTGAAAAAAAGCAATGTAGTTTGGCTTTAGGGTCCACACAGGCTTTAATTTAACTTTAAAAATTTAACATTATTATTATTATTTTTTTTTTAAAAAAGCCCTTAAAATAGGGCTACATTTTATGGAACGTGGAAACCTAAGTTTGTGGCACACACATCAACATAGAGAGTTGAAACGTCATCACTTTCATGTGCGCAGCAGTCCTGTTTAGGTGTACATACTTTTAAAAATCTAATATCCGTGGCCTTGTATTCTTAATTTTTGTTAAAGTAGCATGGTGAAGCAACTCTATTTATAGCAGAGGTCCTAGATGTTCTAGAAATATGTTCTAATGCCCAGTGTCTGGCTTTATTCATTTCTCAAATCTGATGAAAATGCTAGGGATTAGGCAGGAAGCCAGCTTGGTAAGCCAGGATCTGGCAGACACTCCACGTCAGGAAGAGATTTCAGTGCTTTGCGACCTAGCCTTGCTACTAGGAAACTGTGTCAACTTTGCTTCTTAAGAATGTTGCTGACTCAAAACCTAAAACCTAGAGCTGTCCCACTGTGCCTGAATACCCTGCTATCCCACTTCTCACTTCAGAGGACATTAAACCATCTGTCTAAAGAGCGTTTCTGGATTTTTTTTTCTATTTTATTTTTCTTTTTCTCAAAGATAGGCAGCTATGCAGTTTCTGTTCATCATAGCAGTAAATGGGGTCCTATCACCAACCTCACTGTATAGACTATTGGAGGCCAGTACACCGGAACTGGACTCTCAGTTGGCTCTTTATCAGCAAACAATTCCTAATGCCAGTCTCAGTGGCTGTGTCCTGCTGCATTGCTGCTGGTAACCTGTGAAGTAAATGCATGTGCAGCTTTGTTTGAAAATACCTTATTAAGGATGCATCCTCAAAACCACCTTGTTCTACATGCTGCTTCAACATAGACCCTAGACATCCAGAAGATCAAATATAATCTCAAGTATCTGTTGCTAAGAGGGTTGAATATTTACTATTTTAAAGGTCTTAATCTTGAACACATTTGGATTTCAAAAGGTATGTTTTGGAAATCTTTTCTGGGGTGAGGGTGAGGTTTGGTAGAGGGTCTCCTGTAGCCCAGGCTAGCCTATTTAGCTGAGCATGGCCTTGGTCTCTTGATCCCCTTGCCTCAACTTTCCTAGTTCCTGGGTTGCAAGTGTCTACCACCATGCCTAACTTGGAACTCCTTATTTATAGGCATTTTAGTCTTATCCTGAGATGTTAAGTAAAAATGCTCTAGCAACTCCTGGTTTAATAGCCTTGACATTGGTTTACATAATCTGTGAGAAATTGAAAGAAATTCCTGGAGAAGCTGTTTTATAAATGGCCTTAAATTTTACTTAAGTGTCTGTGCCACACACCAAAGGGTTAATATGAGTTTCTTACAGCTGTGTCTGTTCAGAGTATTTCCATGTGCGTTTGCCTTCTTGTTGATGAAGGAATCTCAAAGTAGCAATTAGTAAATCCAATTACCTGCTTCCTATCTAGGGTAGGCATGGGATCATAGGTAAGGAAGAAATGAGCCACAGGCAAAACAGGATGCAGCAACCTGCAAGGGCACCAGGGAATTCACCAGAGAATTGAAGTAGGTTTGTCTGCCCTTCTCTCTGTTTCCACATAACTGAAATGATGGCTATGGTCAGGCAGGGGGAAGACAAAACACAAAGACAGTAGTTCTCATTTAAGCATTTCAGGGAAAGTATGTTTGACATTTCAAAATCTTCAATTATATTTGCCTTTGAGTATGTGTGCACATTTTATCCTTGATTAAGTAGCTGGACTGTTTAAATGGGAAAATAAATCACATACTTCTTACAGAGAATAATATAAAACTAGTTTCCCTTATATAATATCCATTGGTAAAAATAATTATATGAATACTAGGAATGTTGGAAACATTCACAAAGGTACATTTCAAAAATAACAGCAATACCTTCGCAAAGACACGGGATGCCCATTTCTATACAAACCTGGACGGGATCCATCAGATATTTCCATCAAGAATTAATTCCTGACTGAGGCACTTAGCTATGTGTTTCGTGTGCATCATTTGTGGTTTCAGTAGCATGCTCGTAACCTAGTGCATGCTACGGAGTGTTGTGTGACGGGTCTGCTAAGAAAGTTACTAAATTATATCTTCAGCCAATAATTTGACCTGATTCTGATGCTGACTTAAAGGCCATTCTCACTGCATGTAAAATTCCTCCATCTCTCATTTAGTACAAACAGTTAAGAACTAGGTGATATTTTTTTTTAATCTTTACATGTGTCATAATTTTCTGGAGACCCCTTTTAACATAGTGCCTCCCTATGTACACCATCAAAACAACAAACATTCTGTCTGCAGTCAAAGCACTTACAGAAATGGTCAGCATGCTTCCTTTGCTTTACATACCATAACCAGCAAGCTAACACCTTTTCTAAGCACTAAGTGTATTTGGAGAGACAAAACAAAATCAAAGAGAATTGGAATTGATTTATACAATTTGAACTTGAGATAAGAATTAAATAGAAAATTATAGAAATTGCTGTTCTTTGTGAGCTTTTATTTCTCAGGGGCATGGCCAGAAACTCCTAACAGTATCAAAAATGTGCTTTTTTTAAAAAAAAATTATAAATTACTTTTGATAGCTTTTCAGAA
This sequence comes from Peromyscus eremicus, assembly GCF_949786415.1. NCBI lineage: Eukaryota > Metazoa > Chordata > Mammalia > Rodentia > Cricetidae > Peromyscus > Peromyscus eremicus. The sequence continues at coordinate 19,800,161 of NC_081434.1, read as the reverse complement.
CTGTCTTCAGTATTGTTTCCAAATGAATAAAAACTGAATGTCATTTATAAAGATTCCTTTGCAATGGGTTTTGAAGATCATATTTAAAAATTCATAAACAGCATTTTCAGTGCTTACTATTTCTGTAACAGAGCAATCTATTTTCTTGTACACTTTCAGGTATGTATGTCCAACATGCAGCCAGGCTGCATGGGTTCCAGGGTACCTGTGAGAGCAGTCTAAAACACATATAGTTAACAACATCATCTTACAGTGGCAGATGACTCTGCTTTAAAGGAAGAGTTTTCAGCTTTTATTAAAGCAGCCAAAGTCAACATTTCATTTATATAGATAGGAAAGGATATTTTCTGAATTATGATAACAGACCTTCATAATTTTAAAGAAGTTTATGTTCCCACTGCCAATACATACATTGGAGTAGGGTCCTATTCACGTGCCAGGCTATCATTGTTTACTTCATAGCTAATGAAAGCAGTGCCTCAGACCTCTCTGAGAGACTGAAAGAAAATTGCTGTTTCCTCTCTGCTCGGAAATATTAAAATTCTCTTGAGGAAAATGCACACGTTAAATGAAAAGGTTTGGATTAAGTTTATGAAGCCGAATGAAGAATTAGATGTGAAGATATCTCTCCATGTTCCCTGCTCAAAGAAGACATGATAATCATGCCATCGATTACATAAAATTATAAAACTGAATGAACAAGTTTACCCAAATGTAAATGGTGACTGAAACACCTGCCAAAAGCCCTACGGACTTCATCATGGATCATATCCAAAATTAAACAACGTGATGATTTCAACTTTTGCTAAATGTATATAGAGGAATATCTTGTCATACTGAGGAGTCATTTCATTTCTTCTTCCCCAACCTGAGGAAGAATCTGCCAGTAAAAGCAATGTTCTTGGCTCACACTAATTTTGTCTCCAGGTATTCCTCGTCTTTCTACCAAAAGACTCACTGAAGCATCCCTAACATGTTGTTGTTATCTTTTTTTTTTTTGGCTGGTACATGATAAGTGAGTACCCTCCAAGTTTCAACATACTATAACCTACTGCCTATCAAATTCTCATCTGTTTTTAAAATGTTACATAATTTTAGAATATGTGTCTGTGTATGAAAAAAATATATACTTGAATTCAAATTAAAATTAGGTATTTATACTCATTTGTTTTACCCCTGCATAAATAGATTTGACTAATTTAAATGAAAATAAATTCAGCTAGGAATCATCTCATATCTATTAAACTTTCAGTGCACATACATTTATGACTAATAAATATTAAAAAATTTAAACTACAAGTCGATAAGATATTGAAACAAAAATCCATTACATTTTTGCAAAATGCTTGTAAGACTTATAACTACATGATATACTTTGGCAAAAAGTCTATGTGTCATCTGGTTACCCATAATATTAGATAAAATTCTCTATTATATAATCAAATTGTCTTATTTTGTTTTTTTTCTAACCCCAAACCAAGTCATCATTAACATTAGGAAGATAAATATCTTGTTACAAATTAGAATTAACAATAACCCTTCCCAGGTAGTGCATACATTGGAAAGAACAAGAATCAGAAGAGTTTGAGAGCCATATAAATTGTCTCCTGAAATTGAATTTGTTTTTCCCTTTAGATGGCTCTAAGAATCTGTTTTGGGGATACACTCTAAACTGATTTGATACACTGACATATAAAGAGATGAATTGTTATTATTTCAATGTATTACTACACTAGCAGGAAGTTCAAATTAACTTTCAGATTTCTAAAGCACTCATTTTTTTTAACTAGTCTTACAGCTCATTTTGCAAACATAATTAAGACAAGCTACCATCTTCTAGTTTTATTTTTATTAGCAACAAGTCTAATATGCCTTAGAGAGTAAACAGCATGTCTTGAACCACCAGATCAGAGCCATCCGATAATTCAATCAGCTAGACTAGCGAACACCTTCTATCAAGACACAAGGCTCACAACTAATATTGATAACTCTTTATTACGTGATACTTCAGTACTTTAGGATTCCCCTTCTGTAGTTGAAATCTTCAGCGCTGATAAAGATATTTTCGATTACAATTATCAAATCCACTCTATAGCATTACTAAGACTTACCAAAACATTATCTTAAAGGGTGAAAAATGAAGACTGTATGAAATTGTGAGCATAAATTTTCTATATCACTTAAAGTCTTCAATCTGCTCATTACATGTTACAATGAGATATGACTAGCAGTATATAAAGGCTCAATTTTTCAGCATATGAAAAAAACCCACATTCATAAGCATCTCTGCACATGCTAGTGCTATAATTAATATTTTAGAGAGTCATGTAAATAAATGTCACAAACCAAGTCCAAACTTTCACATTTCCCCAACACAGTGGAAAAACAAGCAAACAGAGCCTTGTTTTTTCCACATGGAAACTAGTCCTTTCCTTTTTATACATCTCCTTATGTCTAAACTTGTTAATTAGGTTGTACACACACATGAGGCAATTAAGTGGTTATCCTTTTGTCCTTGTAACCAGAAAGTGTCACCTCTGAAAAGTGACATATTTCAGCAGAGACACTATGTTTTTAGAAGCCATTTAGACATTAAAGCTTTAGGGAAAATAGTCTTGTGTGCATATGTGTGAGTGTGTATGTGTGGTATATGTATGGTGTGGAGTGTGTTTGTGTGTGTGTGTGTGTGTGTGTGCATGTGAGAGTGTGTGTGTGAGTGAGTGTGTGTGTGTGTGTGTGTGTGTGTACATGGATATGTGCGTAAAGTCTGCTTAGGTAGGAGAGATAATTGCCTAGAGTGGAAAATGGTTTTGAAAATAATGTACAATATTAATAATAATCAATATACAAATCAATATCACCAATGGCATGTGAACTCAGCTCTTTTCTAAGTTTGTGTAGAAACTTACACATGAAAGGTATGTGACTGAAGACTTCCTAGGGTGCCCAGGCTGGTGTGGAAGGTGAGATAGGGTTAAGGAAGATTTCTACTTATCTCTAATGGACATCTAGAAAAAACTACGACTTGGCATTTCTCCTGATAAAAATGATTTATCTTGGTACAAGCATCTGCTGACTTCTCTCTGCTCATGCAGGACCCGCGTTGCAGTGCTTTCCCATTACATTTAACTGGATATTTCTTTTCACCCCCTCCCAGCTGACGGTAATCGCTTATCAGTCTCTGAGGAATAGTAGGAAAACAAAAGCTTAGACCAGAGATGATGTTATTAGAGGAGCTACTGTCGAGACTCTGCCTAACAAGCACTATGTGCTTGACCTGTTATTCTGACAGTTATGGAGAAGTCACCCATTCCTTTAACAAGATGTGAGAAGAGAATTGTTTTCCCCCTTAAGACTTCTTAAAATTGAGACTACCTTCCTTCCATTACTTCCCAAACTTTCTTCTAGTCCAAGAGGATTCTGTCAACTAAACCTACATCTACCTTCTGCAAGCTTCCTGGAAACTGAAGAAACATCACTTTATATCCATTGAGTGTTGCCATGTTAAAAGAAAGTGTGTCAAGACATGAATTCAATATTCCGATGGTAGCATGCAAATGGAACCTAGAAAGGTTAAAATAAAATGAAATTAAATGGTACACAAAAGTAGCTTTAACACCAAAGTTAAACTTCCTGTGTTTCACAAGAGGGTTAATGTTGGGGAAGTGAACATGAACTCGTACACAAAAGCTAACCAGATTAGCAATCTCAAAGTAAAACCCAAGGCTCCTGATAATGCTGGTGTCACTTGCAAATGTTTTAAAAACTTCTCATGTTTTTTTTTTTTTTTTTGCATCCCACTATGAAGGCTGAATGGAGGAACCCCAGGAGAGTAATGATCCAGTTTTCATTTTATAAACTCAAGAAGCCCTCAAAGTACAGACAGCGACACTGATGTGCAATCCCAAACTGTCAGCCCCATAGGGCAGATGCGAACAAGAAGAGTCAGCTAGCTGGCGCTGGGAAGCAGCAGCAATTAAGCAGTTGAAAGTGGGTTGGAGTGTTGGTTTATTTTTGTTCCATTTGTAGCCTCTTGCAAGGAGGTGATGGAGTCAAACTTGACACTTCCTTTCTGAGAGCAGGAGCTGGGCTCCTTGTCTAGTCTCATTCAGTGTAATTCCCTGTGCGGTCTCATTGCTTCCTGGACTCCTGTTTTCACAGGGGTTGCATTCTATCCTGCCCTCCAACAGAAAGAAATCTTTCTTCCTCACTGCCCTTCTTCCCTGTAAGAAAGACAATCTTCCTAGAGAAAGAACCCCCGTGCTGGCTTAGAATGGGAGGAAGGGGAGGAGGAGGGGGGGTTTTGGGGGTTGGAGAACAGAGGAGAGAATGGAAGAAACAAGAAGATGGGGGATGCCCAACATCAACTCCTGGTTCTGAATCACCAGCCCTGGACAAAGTGCTTTTCCAGGAGATGCACTTGTGGTCTCGCATTTCTCACAATAGGCTTACCGGGGATCCCCTCCCTAGGTCTCCCACTGCCACAACCCAAGTGTACCTAGGTCTTTTCAACAGATTCAAGCTCAGAGGTATCACCGAGGTGGCCACGTTGCCAGTGGGGCTGCCTTACCTGGAGCGAGGAGCGGGAGGTGGTGCCGGTCTTGGTCCCCACTGCTCTCACTGCGGACCGGGTGCGAGGCAACACGAGTACTCTCTCGCTGCTGCCTCCGCTCTCAGAGGGGCAGCCTGCAACACACAAAAGGGGTGTGTGGGTGTGGGTGTGGGGGAGGTTTTCTAGGGCCACCAGCTGGTCCCAGCTGGCCGCCCCCACCCTGCACACACCCCTTCGGGGCGCTGAGCCCCCTGTCGGATGAGCAGGACCCTGGGGGCTTGCCCCGGGGACAGCCTCAAGTTGCCCACTGCTAACTGCGGATGCGGTCGCTGCAGGAGGAGGAGGAGGAGGAAAGAGACTGGGGGCTGAACTCGGTCAGAGCATCCCCACACTGCAGCTTCTCCAGGAATCCCTCCAGTGAGGAGGCGGCCGCCCATCATCTCCCAGCCCCAGCTGTTGATTGGTTCCCACCAAGGTACGCTGCTCAGAGGAGCCAATCAGAGAGCACTAATAATAGGTGGATCCTCTCAGGCAACGGAGCCCAGCCCAGTTCTGTTAGTGTCTCTCCATCCCCACAGCGGACAGGGACCTGAAGAGAGGGGGTTTAGGAGGGTGGCGGGGGTGGGGTGAACTAAGAGGAAACCAGATCCCAAGGAGAAACACTAAAGGACGTTTGCTAAACCCGGTGGTCAGACTCGGGAATGCCCACAACCTGTTCAGTAAGCCATATGCACAGGATAAGAAGCAAGCATAATACAAAGCTTTTTTTTTTTTTTTTTTTTTTTACTTTCAATCAAAACCTGCCTTGATACTGAGCATGCCCAGATTGCCACAGCACCCTAGGAGTTTCGATATGTGTGAGTTCTAGATTGAAAAGGTGGGAGCTGGGACGGGAGAGGCAGAAGTTTGTCTTTGGTCATTTGACCCGGCGGAGTTGGGGAAGCAGGGCCAACTGAGACAGAGGTAGCCCTTCTTGCTTTGGGAGAGCAGTCCCATCCTCCCGTCTGGGCTGGGGTGGGAAGCCAGGCTCCGATAATGTCAGTGCAGCTAGATGCCTGGAGACTGTCCTGGAAGGGTGTGGTGGACCAGAGATGTAAGCAAGGTCCGTCCCATAGGTGGGGCGGAGGAGCTCGGCTCCACCCAGCTACAGCTGCCAGGCTGTGGAGTGTGCCCGGGGAGTTTCCACGCAGCGACCAATAAGTTTGGAGACTTGGGTCAAGTGCGACCTTGTTAGGCACGTTTTCCCCATCTTCTGGTGTTTGCGCTCGCCCCCGCCCGCGTGTCTCTCCACCCTTTGCCAGCAGCGCACTGAGGACCAAAGGGCTCTCTCTCTCTCTCTCCCTGTTTCCCCTCTTCCTAGCTGAACCCTTCTGCTCGGAAATAAGAAGCTTTTCCCCTGTGAGAGCAGTGCTGACCTGATTGTCTCTAAGCTCTCGGGCAATTTATAGCTTGGTAATACCAAGAGATGTCAAGCAGAGGCTCAGAGGCTTGGAGGGAGGGGCGGGCAGGATGGCTGACTGGCCCGGGGTGGAGCCCAGCTCCCCAGGGCAGGAACCTTTGCTCCACAGGTAAAAGGCTTTCATGACGCTAAAAGGGGTTTTCCTTTCTCACTCACTCGACCTTGCTCAGTGCCCTCTGCACCTCCTGTTTTGCTTAGAAATCTTAGCAGTTCGTGCAAAGTTGATCAATAGCCACAAATGAGAACTCTCCTAATTGGGCTCTTTATTTCCCCGACAGGATGATCTTGGCATCTCAGGTAAGGAAATAAATAGCTATTTCAATTCCCCAAACTCATCCACTTTGAACTGGAGTTTTATTAACACTGGTGTGCAAAGGTAACTGTAGCGAGAATTCAATTAACGGTAACACATTTCTTCGGGTTTTTAATTAAATCTCTTCTATTTATATAATGTTTAAGATTAAGAACATTATTTTAAATATATGGGGAAAGAAGACAACCTTTGTATAAATGTATCCTCTTGGGACACACATGCCTGAATTTAGTGATCTGTTTGCATTACTAAGAATTTAGAAAGATAGGTAAACAAAGAAAACAATATACTTTCAAATTGTAACTTTATGTAAATATCTACCTTCTGCTTTCCAAAATAGCCCCTTATTTGAAAATAGTTACGTAGACGAAGAAAGGAAATAACAAACATTTAAACTTGATTTTAAATGTTTGGTGAAGGAGAAGAGGGACAGAAAAGGAGCAAGGGATAGGGACATTACAAGAGAAGGCAGTATCTTATCTGTTCTCCAATAAAGATGTGTGTATGAGAGTATCATTATAATATCCACCTAACAGAAAATTTTATTCTAAAATATACCCATCTCTCTCTTTAGGTTCTCTTGTTAAAAACTGCATGCTTTTCCTAGTTAGCAACAGCAATATGTAGAGAAAAGAAGAACATATTAATGAATAGAATAGGAATAGTCATTTTTGACTTTCTGTTCCAAACCCTGATTCTATCATCATTTTAGTCAACTTATTTTTCTGCCCATCTCACATCATACCCAACAGTGTCCTTCAGTGGGTACCATTCTAGAGGGCATGCATGTGTCAGATTTTTTTTTTTCAATCATAGCGTTTCTTGAAGAGGACTGCTGTCTACAATAAGAAATAGGCTGTGGACCTATTTCAGTGTACTTAATTTTAGAACTAATGGCATTTTTACTTAAGAAAACTTTATATACTGATTATGGATATAGAGTAGCTTCTTTTTGAGGACTGAGTTTTTTATTCTCTCCCATTTGCATATTCTTGTCAACATTGGGGAATTCATTGAAGACCCTGCCAGGCCATATTTGGTTAGTAGTACATCAGATTATTTTTTTTAAAAAAATGTTTGTGTGTTTGTGTGTGTGTGTGTGTGTGTGTGTGTGTGTGTGTGTGTCTGTCTGTCTGTCTGTCTGTCTGTCTGTGAAAGCACATATATGCATACCAGTATACATGCCTGTGGAGGCCAAAGGATGTCTTGGTTATCATCTTCGTGAATACATATTGTCCTAGGGAATACCATCCAACTTCTTTGAGACAGGGTCTCTCTTTGGCTTGGAACTCCTAAGTTTGGCTGGCTGCTGAGCCTCAGGGATCTTCTGTCTCTACCGTCCTGGTGCTAAGATTATCAGTGCCCACCATCACACCTGGCTCTTACATGGGTGCTGGGGATTGAACTCCGGTCCTCCTGCTTACTAGCCAAGCATTTACCAGATATCTCCTTAATCCCAAGATGCATTTCTGCTGCAGACTCTGTATATGGTTTCTCATCTTTGTATCAAACTGTCCTTTGTTAAAAAGAAAGATCAGTTCAATAAACTTGTCCCATTCCATTCACTTTTATTAGCCTGTTTATAGTTACTTTCATATTTAGGATTTCTATCCCCATTACCACCAATGCAACTCCTTTCCTGAGTTTATGGTGTTGAGTCTTATCTTAATTACTTGCTATTTTGGAAACTCTTTCCACTTTGGATGTTTTGCTTCTTTCGGGCACAAAAAAGCCCCCCATATATATATACATATATACGTACACACACATATATTTACTTTTTACTATGAACCATATCTCACCGTCAAAATTTCCTTTCTTACTGAACTCTTCTGTTTCCTATTTTAATGATTTTTTTGCCATCTATTTTAGCTACCAAGATGAGAATAGAAACTAAATTAGATCGAGATAAAGAGCAGAGAGGAGTGTCTTATGGCAAGAGAGGGAATTAGGGAATTTAGAAACTAGAGAAGCATTAAGCATAAACCCAGCCAAGGTTTTCTGTGGACCACAGAAGATACTTGCATAAGACAGATATCAATAAAATTCACATTTTGGTGGAAAGGCTGTGATAGCCAATTGATCGATAGCACATGCATTTCCAGTTCATCAGGACTTTCACATGTCATTAACCTTACATCCTTAATTGTTAAGCGAGTAATCTTATAAAAGCTATCCCCAAAAGATCATTACCAAGAGCTGTGAAAAATGGGAAATAACCAACTTTTCTAATTTTGTCATTCTTTATATAGATTCATAGCTGTTTTTTTTTAACTTCATTTTCTGCAATTGCTTATGATACTACTCCTCCCCCTCCTCAGGTTTTTCTTTTTAAGAGGGGATTGACTAAGCATTATTTTTTTTTCTTGTCTGAGAATTTAGTAGAAGCCAAGCCTTACAACTAATTGGCTGTGTGGCCTTGAAAGATTCACATTTCTCATGTGTATATAATATGTAACATACACCTTGAGGGGTTTTGTAAAGATAAAGAAAACACTGCACAAAAGGCGCTAATTCCCACCACGTCACAAGGCAATAAGACTCACTAACCATTTTAGTTATTTTATCATTATATTGCTCTCATTGCAGCTGCCTTGAGTTCTTTCTTTTTCCCCCCAGGTTGCTGAGAGGGTGGATTTTCTACTATTGTGTCATCTACTTAAGCCAATACTGAGACAGAATCTTTGCCTAAATGTGAAAATCTGCAAGAACTTGCTCACTGGGGCTGAAGAGATGGCTTGGCTGTGAAGAACGCTACTGCTCTTGCAGAGGACACAGGGTCGGGTCCGAGCATCAGAGTAAGGCAGCTTACAACTGCCTGTAGCTCTAGTTCCAGGGGATCTGATATCCTCTTTTGGCCTCCATGGGTGCCTATATGTTTATGGTGTGCATACAGACAAGCAGGCACACACTGATACATAATAAACACAATACATAATACACATACACATGAATAATAAAGACTGAACAAGCCAAAGAAAGAAAAGAAAAACAACTTGTGTATAATGAAATATCAAGAGTCTCCTATCCTCCCTGTGTTGTTCTCAAGAAGATAAATTATAATCATCATCATTTTTCATTGGAATTAGTCTTGAAAATGAAGAAACCTCCTATTCTAATGGCAAAATAATTGATGAACACTATTTTCCCTGGACAACATTTTAAAGACAACAATAGCCTTCTATTTTGATTTTTCTTCTACCTTTCTCTTTTAAGATCATTTGCCCTGGCATGACCACTAATATTTCTTTTACCCTTTTATTGAAGATAGATTTTTTCTCACATAATATATCTTGATTATAGTTTCTCCTCCCTCTACACCTCCTAGGTCCCTCCCACATTCTCTCCCATCTGGATCCACCCCCTTTCTGCCTTTCATTAGAAAACAAACAGGCTTCTCAGGGATAATAATAAAACAGAGTATAATAAGATAAAACAAAAACCAATGCATTGGAGTTGGACAAAGAAAAAAAAAACAGAAGGAAAAGAGTCCAACAAAAAATACAAGAATCAAAGACCCACTGTTTACCCATCCAGGAATCCAATAAAAACACTAAACTGGAAGCCACAATATATATGCAAAGGACCTGGTGCAGACCCATGCAGGCCCTGTGTGTGCAGTCTCAGTCTCTGTGAGGCTTCTAAGGAATAATAATAAAATAAAATACAACATAACAAAACAAAAACACATTGGAATGGGACAAAACAAACAAACAGAAGGGGAAAAGCCCATGAAACCACACAAGAAACAGATATAGAGGCAGAGACCAACTGGTTTGCATACTCAAGAATCCCTTAAAAACTAGAAGTCATATAAGCAAAGGGCCTATAGGGTAAATATACATACACACTTTATTTATATATATATATATATATATATATATATATATATATATATATATATATATAAAAGAAAGAAAAAATCCTGATATGATATTTTGAGACATGGACCCTCCAAAGACACCATTCAGTTTGTTTTCTGTTGCCCATCTCCTGGTGGACATTTAACCTAACCTTAAGAGTAGTTTGTTGCCCCAGTGAGACTCCCTTGGAGAAAACTAAATGTTCACTGGAAAATGCCTAGCAACTGGAGACGGCTTCTAGGTTAAGGACAGTGGTATGTGTCAACTTCTCCTGTCAGCACTGGAACCCCGACTAGTGCAGACCTGTGCAGGCCCTGTGCGTGCTGCTTCCATCTCTGTGAGTTCATACCTGCATTGATCCCGTTGATTTAGAGGGCCTTCTTTTCTTGTTGTCTTCCATCCCCTCCAGCTCTTACAAATCTTTATGCCTCCTCTTCCACTGGGTTCCCTTAACCCCGAATGGAGGGATTTGATGGAGACATCCTATTTAGGGCTGAATGTTCCAGGGTCTCTCACTCTCTGCATAATGTCTAACTGGGGGCCTCTGTGTTTGTTCCCATCTGCAGCAGGAGAAAGTTCCTCTCTGATGACGGCAGAGCCAGGCACTGATCTATGAGTATAGCAGAATGTCATTGGGAGCCATTTCTTCGCTACTTTATTTACTTATTTAGAACAGTAGCATTTAGTTTTGCCCTAGGACCCTAGGCTATGTAGTCTCAGATTCTTGGTCATCCAAGCAGTGTCAGATGCGGGTTTCATCTTATGGAATGGGCCTTAAGTCAAATCTAATATTGACTGGTTACTCCCAGAAGCTTTGTGACAACATTGTCTTGCAGATAAGACATCACTGAAGATAAAAGTTTTGTAGCTGAATTGGTGTTTACATTTTTCCTTCAGTAGTGTGCAGAGTATCTTCTCTTACCAAAGGTGCTAGCATGTAGGGGTGAGGCTCTATGTAGGTACTATCTTTGAACTTATCCATGTTCAATAAGTTGTGTAGATGTTGTCTTCAGCAATGAGGTCTTGCTGTCAGTTTTTGTAGAAGAACCTATAGTCTTGGCAACATCCTGGATTGTTTGGGGATTCCCATGGGACCCCTTCGGTCAACAACTCAATTAGATATAACTCAATCTCAGTACTGGAAGATTCATTTGGTGACAAGAGATGTCCAGTTGGGGCTCTGGCTTCCCCATTATTTGGCTATTTCATTTAGATCACCTTTATATATGTATATATTCTTGGAAGCTTATACTGTATTAGGTTTCCCTACTACCCCTCAAATGGTCCTTAATTTTAGCCATCTCTCCCTGGGTTCCTTCCCTCTTCTCTCCTTCCTTCCCTCTTTACCACTTGATCCTCCCAGTCCAGCATCTTGCCCATATCTATCCACAGGTATCTATTTTATTTACCATTTACCATTCCTAGGGAGATTGATCTCTCCCCATACCTAATCTTCATGTTTCTATGCATTGTAGCTTGGTTATCATTGATTTAATAGCTAATATCCACAAATAAGTGAATACATACCATATTTGTTTTTCTGAGTCTGGGTTACCTCACTTGGGTTCATTTTTTTTCTAGTTCCATCCATTTTCCTGTCTGTTTCATGATTTTACTTTTTACTGACTTTATCATATTCCACTGTGTAAATACATCACATTTTTAAAATCCATTAATCTGTCGAGGAACATTTACATTGTTTCCAAAATCTGGCCATTGTGAATAGAGCACCAATAAATATTGTCGATCCAATGTCTCTGTGGTAGGATGCAGTATCCTTTGGGTATATGACGAAGACCACCAATGATTTATCTATTTTATAGATAAATAGTCAGGCTCTCTGTGTCAGAATTAAATGAAAAGAAATGAAGTCATGGATTTTCTGAGTAAACACTCATGAAGTTTAAGATAGGAAACTTCAAATTGGAAAGAAAAGAAAATGAAGTCAGACAGAGCCAGTCTGCCACAGAGTTATAGTCCCATACCTGAATCACCGTACTGTACAATGAATGTGTAGAGAAAAGAAACGAAAGAGCTAGCAGTATTCAATGTGGCTTCACAAAAGCCCTTTCTTAAAGACATAGCTAGGAAAATACTGGGAATGAAAAGAAGAACAGTGACTCAAAAAGTAATATACAGTGTCAGGCTGCTGAGGTTAGTGAAGAAAACGTTATTTAGGTGGATCTATCTCAAAGGCAAAATAGAAGTATTTTGAGCTAATGCTAGCAACAGGCTGAGAAAGGAAACATTTGATACATTTTTTTGAATACTCTGTCATTCAAGGAAAACTCTACTGAAAACTGGCTTGCTAATAAAGCAAGAACAACATTTGAAATCAGGGCAAGGGTTTCTGTTCAACTGAGCATAGGGAATGATAGTTCACCCGCTGTATTCAAGTTATGTGAAAAGTATGACTATGCAGAGTAATTGACTTATTCAAAGCTGTGGAAGAGTCAGACCTCAGACAAGACAAGAGTCTGTGTTCTCAACAAACTAAAACGACTTAACGATATTATTTCTGGATAAAGGATAACCGACAATGAAAGCCTGCACTTTAGGATTTGACTGTGTTGTGGTTTATGGTCAGATTTGAAAAAGCAAAGAACTGGTTCATTCTTGATTGTTTTTGGAAAGTGTTGGATCCTGTAGATTTCCTTCTTGTTTACATGAAGCTTGGTCTAATTTCTTCTAACTTAACATGGCAATAAATAAAAAGCAAATATCTTATAGATCAACATATGTTCCCATTTCAAGAATTTGGGATATTGAAGACAGCCTGCAGGTGACAGATTCATGGATATTTGATGACTCATCTTCCTTGGAAGCATACTTCCATTCCACGGGCTGAGGGATGTTATGTATGGATCTAGTGCTAACAGCATCTCCTGGATCACAGTTGTACTGTATCCTATATGTATATCTCGTGTCAGTGCCAAGTAGAGCTGGAGGCATAGATTGAGGAATCAGGATACCAAGAGTATAAATAACAAATATTTTCACCAACAATGGAGATGCAGAAATGTTAAGCAACCTTCCAGAGATCAACAGCTGGCAAATGTTCCACCTTTCACATTTCAACCACACAGACTTGACAAGGTTAATAGACATTTAAGATGCACTAAAAATAACTGTGACTATGTCAAGGACTGCCAGTTCTCCTCTTGGAGACTCCAGAAATCCTTCATAACTTAGGGAATTTGTGCAATAATAAAGAGAAAACTTTTATTAGTATAATTACCCTTTTATTGGAAAATTCAAGCAAGGACAGGAATCTTTTATCAGTCACTCTCTTAACGAATGAGGGTCCAACTGAGTGCTGGCTGTGAACCTAGGAAGTCTTGGAAATTTCATGATGAAATAGTATGAATGGAAGAAAGAATACTAAAGCTAGTAGTAAGTCTACCTTGCATATTCAAAAGTCACGTATTAAATGTCATCTTTGTCCTCAATATTTCCTTCTGGCCTACACCAGCAGGTAAACTACTGTCCTCTATTTTGTACTTATTATGAATTAGCCATTATTTAGTTTTACCACATCTGTATGTATGTATATATAAAAATGTCATTGCTAGGTGTACCTGTTTTTGAAGATTTTATAATAGAATTATTCCATGTATATAAAGATACACACACACACACACACACACACACACACACACACACAATGACATTTTTTAGTTGAATTGTAGGGTTTAAAGGCCTATAAAGGTGGCTCACTCAGCAGGTTAAAGTTGCATGCTTCCAATATTGATGACTTGAGTCGGGTCCTCAGACCCCATACGGTAAAAGGAAAGAACCTAACAGTTCTGTAAGATGTCCTCTGACATCCATTGCTGGTATACACACACACACACACACACACACACACACACACACACACATATACATATATAATTTGTTTTTATTTAAAATGTTTTCATGCAGTATATTTTGATCATGTATTCCCCCTCTCTCAACTCCTCTCAGTTCCTCCCCATTTTGGGGTCTGGCTCCAATTTTGAGTATTCTGTATCATTTACAAAGCTGCACTGAACATTGCTCAATGCTCCCTGTTTCTCATCTGCAGAAGCCTCTCTTGAGTATACCCAGGTTAAGAGCTGGTATTAGTTTCTGTGGATCTGAAATTTACATAATTTCCTCTTTATAAAAGAGCAAAGTAGCACTAGCTGAGGCATGGATGGGGCTATTTACTTGGATTAAAAAAAAGGAAACAATGGCTCATGTTAATGGGTCTTACTTAGTGAATGTCAACCATACACTTTTGAATTATTAACTACTATTGTTCTGATTTTTGAGAAAATTGGCAATAACTGTCACATGCTTATTGAGTATGCCTCATTTCTTTTCTGTAAGATGTGTTTTCCAAATTTCTGTCCAAATTCTAATTAATGCAATATAAAAATATGCCAATGATCCCTACATGTACTGCAGTTTTATTCTTCTTGTTTTTTTCACCTTTCCAACTATATATACAATAGGCATTTTACATACACATTAGGTATTTTTTTAAATATCAGATACTAAACCAGGGCTTATGGTTAAAGTATGATTTATGACTTCTCTGCATGTTTTATAATTTATTTATACATAACTGGATTCACTTGACAGTCTCCAGTTCTCTTTTACCACATCTTTCCTCACTGTTCATACAGGTCCCTTTTTATTTGATTTCTTTACTTTTTTATTTATATTTTTCATATAATTTATTTAGTCATGGCTCTCTTCTCCCAATGCTTCCATTGGTGTCTTTAGCTGTCAGTCATGAATGTTTCCATGTTAATTCCGGTAATTGGATCACTGCTAGGTTTTTGGGTATTCTTCCTCATACTTATGGAATTTGTAATTTAGTCTCCCACCCCAGAATAATTTGTTGCTTCTTTAGTTTTATAATGGTGTTCATCTCTTATAGTAAATGTGGTAATTCAATCTAAATATATCTATCCAGAGTGGATTTAACTTTTCAACTTAATCACTATCCCTAGTCATTTAACCAAGATTCTATTGCAATTCCTTTCAAACACTTTAAAAAATGAAAGAAAGAAGGAAACGCTGTAATTCATTCTTAGAGGTCAGTCTGATAAAATACCAGACAAAGACAGCCTAAGGAAGCTGGACAATGGCCATTAGGACCACAGATTAACTGTGAAATACAGTAGCAAAGGTTACATAGCAACATGCTGCAGAGATTATACACTCTGACCAAATAAGAAGTAAACCACTGACCAAGTGAGATTTTCTCCACAAATGCAGATGGATTCCACACCAAAAAGGCAACACATTAAGTCCCACTAATGAGAGAAAGAAAAAGCATACACAACAAGAAATCCACATCATCACCTCAACTGATCCATAAATTGCAGTTCAAAAATCCAACACCATTTTGTAAAAGTAGTCAGGCTGCCATGGATGTCCCTTTTGCAACCCTATTCAGAATGTAATAGAAGTGTAAAAATAAGCATTTAGGATGCTAAATACATAGATAGTCAACAAATTGGAACCGAAGTAAAACTACCTCAGACAAAATAATCTAAAAATACGTAAAACTCTATGGAATATATAATACAACAATTAAAGTAATGAATTTAGAAAGAACTTTCATATATACATAAATATCAATTATATTTCCATATATCATTGATGAGCAGTCTACAAAGGAAGTACAGAATTAAATAGCACCACAAAATAAAATAGTCAAACAAATTTTATTTTTAAAAAAGTAAATCTTGTATACTAAAACTATAAGCATATCACCAGAAGGAATTTTAATATACTTAAATAAATGGGATTGCTTTCCATGTTTATGAACTGGATAATCTGATACTGTTAAAATGGCATGAGTAGCTTAATGTACACATTGAATAATATCTTTTTCCCAGAGGCCAATGGCCTGGACTTGGGGATGTATTTTAGTTGGTACAGTACTTGCTTAGCCTGTATGAAACCCTATGTTCAATTCCTAGCACCGCGTAAACTACATATGGTGGCATACGCCTGTTATACCAGCATTCAGGATGCCCAGGCAGGAGAATGAGAAGTTCAAAATCTTCCTCGACTACATAATAACTTCAATATATCCAATTTAAAAAAGGGCCAATGGCCTTTTATAGAGAAACGTAAATATGATACTGAAATTAATAAAATATTGCAAGTAACCTTGAAAAGCCAAATATTAATGAATGAACTAACAAGTGAGGGAATTACACTCTAGAAAATTAATAGCACAATGGCAGCAATAAAACAGTCTAGCATTATTCTAATGCTGGACATATAAGCCAACGAGTAAGTGAGAATGTTCAAGTAAACTAAATACCGACGGTTAACTGATGTTTGGCAATGGTGTCAAAAGCATTCATCGAGGGAAGCAATCTAGTCCTGTCTGTAACAGGCACAGGGACAGCTGGATGTTCATGTGGGAAAGAGTAAGGTGTGCTGCAAGTGAAATGCAAATCCAAATGCACCAGACACCTGAAGAGAAGGGAGAGCTACATACATTTTTGAAGAAAACCAAAGTAAACCCTCATGACTAGACTTTGTAATTCCTTTAAGATATGACACCAAGAGCACAACCAACCAAAGAAAGTAGACAAATTAGTCACCACCAAAATAAAATCAGCCAACTGTGCATAAAAGATCATGACCTAGAGAGTTGAAGGCAGTCTAGAGACTGGCAGAAAATATTTGTAAATCCTGTATCTGAGTCTTGTCCACACTGCATAAAGAAAGACATTATTGTTAAGGGAAAAAAAGCAACCAAATTAATAAACAGGCCAATGAATTTACCAACCACTGTTTTCAGATAAGGTACACAAATAACCAACAGTCACTTGGAATGTATATTAAGATTGAGGAAACCAAGTCCAAAATTGCAATGATACACTCTTTCACATCCACTAGTATAGATGTCGATGATGACATGGGAAAAAAAAATCACAACCTTCATTTTCTGTTGAGAGCAAGACAAATGATGCATTTGCTATGGAAAATGGATCCTCCATCAAGCGTTTTTTCCTTAGTCGTCTTCAAAAGTATCTTTTTAAAAATTATTTTCCTTAAACACATTTTAGCATTGTTCAGTTCTATAAAACATGGATGTGTTAAAGCATCACTCCAGTGATAACTGCTCAGGGGAAAAAATACTTTGTGTGGCTCAAGCTGTCTTGAACTCACTGTGTAGCAGAAGATGACCTTCAATCCCTGATCCTCCTCACTTACCTCCCAAGAACTTGGATTGTTTATTTCTCTTTTTCATTTTTTTTCACTGAAAGTATTTATTGTGCATATGCTCTTGTCATGGCTTAGGCTGGGAAATGTCCTCAGAGGCTCATGTGTTGAAGTTCCTGAACTATACCACGCTCAGAGGCAGGCTTCAGAGAAATGGCTAGATCATGATTGCTAGGGGCTCATCAGTACATGACCTAATTGACTGGCTCGTCATGTGTTGAGTAGTAGAAACTGAAGATATGAGGCCAACAAGAAGCATCATGTCCTTGGAGATTCTCTTTGCCTCCTCTTCTCCCTTTCCTTTCCCTTCTCTCTCCTTCTCACGGCATGAGCCACAAGCTCCCTACTAACATGTTCTGCCTCACCACAGGACCAGGATCAAATGAGCCAAGTGATCATGGACTCAAACCTTTTGGATCCTGAGGGGAAAAAACACGTGCCTCTCCTCCTCTATGTTGATTTTCTCCAATATTTTTGGGGATGAGAAACTGGTTAATACAAGTATGTTCTGGAGACTTTTGTGAGGCAAGAATCAGACTTCTCAATTACTCTGTGCTGTTACAAAGCACAATGGAACTTCAAAACATGGAATGATGCTCATGGGAAAAGTAGTAAAAATTGAAGGATAGAGTTCAAGTATTCACACATGGGAAGATACTGATTCACAAAGGATTTTAATGTAAGGAAAACATAATAGCTGTGCCAGCAAGATAGCTCAGCAGGTAAGAGCACTTGCCATGTAAGCAAGCCTGGTGACCTGAATTCAATGCAGCAGCGAACAAAGGCTGAATGAAGACAGCATTAGTATTTTAAGATGTGTGCACCGGACATTATTTTTTTCATGAAAGTCTTCATTGCCTGTGAGACCTGTTACAAAATATTACCCATTTTCATGCCTTTGTAAAATGTTTCTTCTCCAAACTGTATGTCTGGTTTGTTTCCAGAAAAGTACAATGGACTGTTGTCTTGTATAGTCTAGCAAACTTCCATCAACTCTGGGGATTTATCTGCAGATACGATTACTACACATTTGGTTGTCTCCACTACAAGCTCATCTCTCACTCCCCACCTTTCCTGGCTGCTCTAGACTTGAATCTATGTGGAGAGCAGTGACCTCTTTCTTACTCAGTCTTCTATTAGTAGTCACAAAGTTTACAGTAAACATCATGCTGACTGTCCAGTTATATAAAAGACATTCTTTTATTGCTTTATGGAAATCTTCTGTTTTGCTAGTCCATCAGTTCATGGATGTTTTCGGGACATTTTAAAGTTAAGATTGCACATTTAATTGCAGGTAAGCATCATCCTGTAGTCTGCTTTTTTCATCTCTTAACAGTCTTCATTATGATTTCTTCTTTTCTTGACCAAAGTCCCCACGTGTGATTTTATTTTTATATTTTAGAATAATATATCTGCCTCTTTTGTTATGATTCTCTGCAATCATCTTCATTGTTTGTTTCCATCTCTGCTTCTGTTTTTAAACCTTTTAAATATTTGATTTGTTAATTCATAGCTATTTATAGCTTTTATTTTTTGCTTATTAAGAATTTTTTATTCATTTTACATATCAATCAAAGAGCCCCCTCTTCCCTCCTTCCGCCCCTCCATCCTTCCTCTCCCAACCTACCTCTCCGTTCCCTCCTACAAGAAGGTAAGGCTTCCTGGGCTGGAGAAAAGGCTCAGCCATTAAAGGCTAGGTTCACAACCCCAAATACAAGCTTTTATTTATTTTTTTATTATTACTATTGTGTGTATGCTGTGTGCCATGGCACACATGTGGAGCTCAGAGGACTAGCTTTGGGAATGAGTTCTCTACTTCCACTCCTGATGGAACTCAGATCATCAGGATTAAATTCTGGTATCACACTGGCTAAAGAGTCAAGAATTTTACTTGCTGAGCCATCGTTTTGGCCCAGATAATATTTTTCCTTACATAAACCTTTGAAATTTGGTATATCCTCCATGGGTGGCCACTTTAGCTATGTCCTTCAATGTTTGTTACTGTGTCCATTATCATTACTCCATATTTCAAAATTCCATTATGCCCTACTGCATAACACCAAGTAATTTGGAAGTGTGATTTCAATTTACAAAAGCATGTTGTTTCTAAAATTATTGTTAGTTTGCTTCTTCCGGAATTAGGTGTGTTACAGTGGAAAGGGTCATGTCTAATCTGCCAAATATTATAACTTTTTTTGAAACATAATTTAAAGTGTTTATTGCTATAGATTGTGTTCTAATTTGTACAAGTTCTAAGTCATTGAAAAAACCAGAAACAACAAAAACAAAAACTAAACATCAAATAAAAGCCATGCATTCTTCAATCTTTTAGTGAACAAGTTATGAACAGAAATTCGATCAAACATGCTAATTTTGCTTGTTCAAACTTCTTCTGCTTTGTATTTATTTCTCCTTACTATTTACTGGCCTTCTATAGTTGTTGCTTATCCACTTCTGAGTGTTCTGCACCTAATCTTTCTTCCTCGGCTTTGTGCATGTCAACACCTAGATCTCAGATTTGTTTTGTTTCTTGTTATGCAGGTTGATGATATTTATCTGTTAACAAAAGAAGTACCTGCATTAAAAAAAATGATAAAGCCAGGCATAGTGGAACATGTTGGCCACCCCAACATTTGGAAGATGGATAGAGGGATACTGGGAGTTTGAGACTAACCTAGGCTAAGCAGTGAGTTCCAGACCAGCCTAATCTACTTTGTAAGCCTCTGTCTCAAAAATCAAGGTCAGGATATGTCAAGAACAGTTGAGGAGCATGTCTGAGGCCTCGGGGTCAATCCTTGAAGCTAAAAACAACCAGTGATAAATTTATTTGTAGTATCCTGTGTGCTCTTTCCTCTTTCCTCTCATTCTTTTACTTTTATTCACCTTCATTTGATTTTGTGGTCTCTTATTTTGAGGGAATGTAAAACTATCAAACATACGTCTCAGAAAGGAGAAGCCACTGAGCTACATAATGTATTGTTTTCTTCCCATCATTGTTTCAGAATTTCAGAAAGTTGTCAGATGAATGCTTTCTCATTTAAACCCTTCTTTTGCTTTTATTTCTATTCTTTTAGCTTCTCCTAATTCTACTCCAAATTCTTTATTTTTTTTAAGCAATTTTTAAAATTAATTTTACATACCAATCAAAGATCCCCTTTCCCCTCCTCACACCCCTCCAGCGTCCTCCTCCCAACTCACCCCCCATTTCCTCCAAAAGAAGGTAAGGCCTCCCATGGGGAGTAACATTTAGTAGAGGCATGTCCAAGCCCCTCCCCCTGCCTCAAGTCTGTGTGAGGTGTCCCATCATAGATAGTGAGCTCCAAAAAGACTGCTCATGCACCAAAGATGTCTCCTGATCCTACTGCCAGGAACCCCTTATACAGACCAAGCTACACAACTGTCTCCTGTATGCAGAGGGCCTAGTCTAGTCCCATGCAGGCTCCACAGCGGTTCATCTAAATTTCGTGAGTTCCCACTAGTTTGGTTCAGTTGTCTCTATAGGTTTCCCCATCATGATCTTGATGCCTTGCTCGTAGAATCCCTCTTCTCTCTCTTTGACTGGACTCCTGGAGCTTGGCCTGGTGTTTGGGTGTGGATCTCTGCATCTGCTTCCAAAGGCATGTTTGTCCTTCTAGGTCTGGGTTACTTCACTCAGGATGATATTTTCTAGTTCCAGCCATTTGCCTGCAAATTTCATGATGTTACTATTTTTAAACTGCTGAGTAGTACTCCATTGTGTATATGTACCACATTTTCTTAAACCATTCTTTCATTGTGGGGCATCTAGGTTGTTTCCAGGTTCTGCTATTATGAATAATACTGCTGTGAACATAGTCGAGCATGTGTCCTTGTGGTATGACTGAACATTCCTTGGGTATATGCCCAAGAGTGGTATAGCTGGGTCTTGAGGTGGATTGATTCCCAATTTTCTGAGAAACTGCCATACTGATTTCCAAAGTGGCTGCTGTATAAGTTTACACTCCCACCAACAGTGGAGGAGTGTTCCCCGTGCTCCTCATCCTCTCCAACATAAGCTGTCTTCAGTGTTTTTGATCTGTGTTTTGATCCATTCTGGACTCAATTTGCCTACAAAAAGGCACAGGCTACCAGAATGGATATTAAATCAAGATGCATCCTTCTGCTACATCCAAATTTCACATAGTCATGTGGTAGACTTTCTTTTGGAAAGTCAACCTTCCCAATCTCAAGTAACAATATTGAGTATTGAGAGACATAGGAGTATTATAGTCTTCACACTGAGCAACTGCTTTAAGTACTAGATTGGGGGGGCATGGTTATTAATTTCTGACACACTATGGGATTGGAAAATATTTGGAATATAGTGTAGGGATGCACATGTCATTAGTGCCTCATTTGGACAGTTGTATTCTAAATAACTAATAACATTTTGAATATTAAAATTGTGAACACAACACATTTATGCATCAGCAGTTCTTCATATTCTTATGTTCTACATGATTTATATTTCTGCCTAAATATTTCAAAAACATGTAATTAAGGGATGGAAGATGTATGGAACAAATTTTCTAGAAAGCAACTTGGTAAGTGAGGGATTATTTTATTTATGAGAATGAAAGATACTAAATGACTATTATTTCTCTGTATAAAAAATGTAAGTAAAGACTTCTATTGCTATCAGAAAGTATTTTGATACTCATTTGTACTTATTTATATTTTTTAAATATTCAGATATTAAAATATTTTTAAGTAGGCAGGTTTCTCTGTTTCCTAAAATTCTTCAGATAGTTACTCTTTGATTTCCAATCTCTAGCAAAGTGTTCTAAGAAAATAAACTGACAAATGAATGAAGATACATTTATAATTATTTCAGTTGGAGATATATTTTAAAAATTGAAAATACTTCATTACGAACTATAAAAGTTTATGAAGGTTGAACTGGCAGAGCAATGTTATGGTTTAAGTGCTGATGTGAAAAGTCATTTAGTA
The DNA here is from genome assembly GCF_949786415.1 of Peromyscus eremicus. Taxonomy (NCBI): domain Eukaryota; kingdom Metazoa; phylum Chordata; class Mammalia; order Rodentia; family Cricetidae; genus Peromyscus; species Peromyscus eremicus. Next base: position 19,777,785 of record NC_081434.1, on the reverse strand, counting down.
AACATAACAAAATAAGACTTTTTGTTTGTTTGTTTTTTTTTTTTTTTTTTTTTTTTTTTTTGAGACAGGGTTTCTTTGTGTAGCCCTGGCTGTCCTGGAACCTGCCCTGTAGACTAGGCTGGCCTAGAACTCAGAGATCCACCTCCCTCTACCTCCCAAGTTCTGGAATTAAAGATGTGTGTTACTATACCCAGTTAATGTTTTTAAAGTATATAATTAATATATACTAGGTCTATAATAGCATTTAAAATTACACAGTACTGTATAATCATTATTTACAAGTTATATGAAATGCTGTGTGCTCTTGATTCTACAACAGCTATTTGAAGTAGATGTTACTACCATTCACCAAAACAAAATAGATTTCAATAACATTAAGTAAATTTTCCTATGTTGTACCAAAACTGTTAGTCCTCCTTAGAAAAGCCTGGAAATCTATGTTCAAAGAAACTGGCTTTGCCAAATATGGTAGTGATATCATTCCACTTATATTCACATGGAGTAACATTGTTAATTGTCCCAATTTTTCAGCAATACACAAACTGGAAAAAGTAAAACACATTGTAACATCTTGAAATATTTTGATAGTTATTTCACAATCAAAGATTTGAAGAAATTCTAACATATATGATTACTTTTCAAAGTTTACTGTAATTTTGAGTTCATTTAGAAAGCCTAAGATTAATACAACTTAAACCTTTATATACAGTTGGGAATCAAATTGTTTTTTAAAGGAATGCATATTATCATATAAATCTCTGAATGGTTATTAACTAAAATATAAATGTTTACAGAAACACTTGCTTAGTCATGTCCATTGCTTTTCTATTCGTAATACCAAAAATTAGAAACAATCTAGATATCTACTGACAGGTGAATGGATACAGAAAATATGACACATTTACACAAGGGAACATTTCTCAGCCTTGAAAAACATAAAATCATGAAATTCAGAGGTAAATGGATGGATCTAGAAAAAAAATCATGCTGAGTGCGGTAACCCATACCCAGAAAGACAAATACAGTATGTATTTGCTTATATGTGGATATTAGCTGTTAAGTCTTCAATAAGCAATCTACTGTAGCTGGAGAATTTCTCTCCAGCCCCTGCC